>NW_026947479.1:0-52785 GCF_948474715.1 Cydia amplana | reverse complement strand
CGACCAGTCTCTGGAAACTCCCTTATTGACAAAAAATATGTGGCGATAAAGTTCGCAAGGCGACAACATACCGGACCGGAACCGGAACTTGACATTAATGCGTACATACGAGTGTCAGTCGACCATTTTGCAAAAATTTGAAATCCTACATTGGATTGTTGTGTGTGTGAAAATGGTCGGAAAAAGCCGATATTGTGAGATATGCGGCGTGAGAGAAATTTTCAGAGGAGGCTTCTTTGCCAAATTTCCCAAGGATGAACTGCGGTAAGTCAACAAGTTCCTAAATACAACTAGGGAATAAATCAAATTACTTTATTAAACATTTTGATTTGTTAGCCGCGTAAGCTGAAGGCCGACTGAGAAGCCGGTTCGAATCCTTCACTCCGTAATGCCGCAAGGGATTCAAATAGGAGGAGCAAGCACGTACTGCTCGCCCATAGAACTTTGGTTTAGACTTTCTAGGGTGACATCATAGACCGTAGTCTGTTCCTATATGAAGTTTAATTACTTACCTACTACAAAAGCTTTGATGTAATTCATTTTCATATTTAGCTACCTTTCTAAAGTACTTAAATTATTGGTTTACAGGTGTAAAACTTGGCTTAGACTGGTTGGAAAAGAAGATCTGATTCATGTCCCCATAGAGAAGTTGCATGAGCTACGTCATGTTTGTGGTGACCACTTTGACCGGAGAGACTTTGGGAAGACAGGAAATAAGCTAAAAAAAAGAGCATATCCAAAATTAAATCTTGCCGCACCTCCACTGACAGACCATCAATTAAGAGGATTCCCTCAACATGTAGCAAGTAGACGAGGTAACTTTTTATTAGTTAACATATTTATTAATTATCCTTTAAAACAGTGGATAGGTCCAGCACAGCAACAAATAAATTTCATTTCTATCACATATATGCGACTACTTATATATATTAGTGATAAAAAGAGTCCCATATACGTGACAGAAATGTTTCTATCACTGGAAAAAGGCCACAGTTTTACAGCTATAGTATGGAAGTAGTATAGGTACATACTCTACTTGGTTAACAGCCGACTACAACTGACAAATAAAAGTGATAAGTGATGGTAATGTAATATGTACCTTTCACTTACCACTACCAGGTATGTTTGTAATATCTTTTTTAAACTTATTATACGTGCTGCGGCGCCTGCGGGACAGCCGCAACAGTCTCCCGGCAGTTATAGCTGACAGGCTTGATAGTCAGCTTCTCGTGCACCGGACCAGGGTACACTCAATGGTGTATGTAGTTATTATTAGTAGTGTATATGCCTGGCTCCAGCCAAATAGATATATTATAATATTGTAAATTAAAATTAATAACTTATAAAAATATTCAACCGGATAAAGGTAAGCGTATTATTATGAGGATGTTACTTGTTGAATAATTTCTAATAACAATAATTTATTTTAGTTCCTTATTAAGATAGTAAGTATTAAGTACTAACATGTATGGACCGTTATGAAGAAGTCTGCAATAAACAAATTTTATATTATTTTTATAACATGAGAAATGTCTTTAGATAATGTAGTTATGTATTTTTTTTGGGTTCCAGCACAAACTTCATCAGCTGCTGCATCTACCAGTACTAGCCAAGCTTGTCTGCAATATGGACTATTAGGCATTCAACCGGATAAAGGTAAGCATATTATTATGAGGATGTTACTTGTTGAATTATTTCTAATAACAATAATTTATTTTAGTTCCTTATTAAGATAGTAGGTATTAAGTACCGTATGTATGGACCGTTATGAAGAAGTCTGAAATAAACAAATTTTATTTTATTTTTATATCATGTGAAATGCCTTTAGATAATGTATTTATGTATTTTTTTTTTGGTTCCAGCACAAACTTCATCAGCTGCTGCATCTACCAGTACTAGCCAAGCTTGTCTGCAATCTGGACTATTAGGCATTCAACCGGATAAAGGTAAGCATATTATTATGAGGATGTTACTTGTTGAATAATTTCTAATAACAATAATTTATTTTAGTTCCTTATTAAGATAGTAAGTATTAAGTACTAACATGTATGGACCGTTATGAAGAAGTCTGCAATAAACAAATTTTATTTTATTTTTATAACATGTGAAATGTCTTTAGATAATGTAGTTATGTATTTTTTTGGGTTCCAGCACAAACTTCATCAGATGCTGCATCTACCAGTACTAGCCAAGCTTGTCTGCAATCTGGATTATTAGGCATTCAACCGGATAAAGGTAAGCGTATTATATATTAAGTAACATCCTCATTTACTTGTTGAATTATTTGTTTATTATTTCCTATTGAGTACATATGCGAATTGTCTGCGAACTGGCAAGAAAATTAGGTAGTCATATTTAGGTTTGGTTGCACCAAAGATTCTGTCATCATTAAAACGTTCGCAAAGTTTTATAGTAAGCATGGAAAGTTTCATAGTTTTCTTACTATAAAACTGAGTGACGTAGATTAAAATAGAGTACATAGCTGATTTCCTCGACTGGGCATTTTTAAGTAAAGGTGTGATGGAGTTTTGGAGAGATCTTTTTAGGGTTCCGTAGCCAAATGGCAAAAAACGGAACCCTTATGGATTCGTCATGTCTGTCCGTCTGGCTGTCCGTCTGTCTGTTCGTCTGTCTGTCCGTCTGTCTGTCCGTGTATGTGACAGCTACTTTTTCCCGAAACTATAAGAACTATACTGTTGAAACTTGGTAAGTAGATGTATTATGTGAACCGCATTAAGATTTTTACACAAAAATAGAAAAAAAACGATAAATTTTGGAGGTCCCCCATACTTATTTTCATCAAACCCATACGTGTGGGGTATCTATGGATAGGTCTTCAAAAATGATATTGAGGTTTCTAATGTAATGCGAATGCGCGAGAGACACTTCCAAAGTGGTCCCCCCCTGTAACTTCTAAAATAAAGAGAATGATAAAACTAAAACAAATATATGATGTACATTACCATGCAAACTTCCACCGAAAATTGGTTTGAACGAGATCTAGTAAGTAGTTTTTTGTTTAATCGTCATAGATCGTGAACCGCTATTTTATTATGTTACTTGCTGTTACGGAACCCTTCATGCGCGAGTCCGGCTCGCACTTGGCCGCTTTTTAGGGTTCCGTACCCAAAGGGTAAAACGGGATCCTATATTACTAAGACTTCGCTGTCCGTCCGTCCGTCCGTCCGTCCGTCTGTCACCGGGCTGTATCTCACGAACCGTGATAGCTAGACAGTTGAAATTTTCACAGATGGTGTATTTCTGTTGCCGCTATAACAACAAATACTAAAAACAGAATAAAATAAAGATTTAAGTGGGGCTCCCATACAACAAACGTGATTTTTGACCGAAGTAAAGCAGCGTCGGGCGGGGTCAGTACTTGGATGGGTGACCGTTTTTTTTTGCCGTTTTTTTGCATTATGGTACGGAACCCTTCGTGCGCGAATCCGACTCGCACTTGCCCGGTTTTTTAGTTACTTGGTATTGTATTGTACCCTTTTTAGGATTCCGTAGTCAACTAGGAACATCTCCTCTACAAGTTAAGTGGAAGTGAATTTTTTTGTACTTTGTTAATACCAGTGAAAATGGTAATTATATGCTAGTTTTGTTTTAAAAGTATTTTCACACAGATCTCAAGATCACGTTGCTATTCGAAACCTATATTCCGATTTGTGAACATTTTTAGGGTTCCGTAGCCAAAATGGCAAAAAAGAAACCCTCATAGTTTCGTCATGGCCGTCTGTTCGTCCGTATGTCACAGTCATTTTACTCCAAAACTATAAGATTATGGGTATTTTAATAAAATTTGGAACATGTGTTTTTATATGACATAGGAGGCAAACGAGCACACGAGTCACCGTGATGGTAAGAGATTACCGTTGTCCATGGATACCCGCAACACCATAGGGGTTGTAATTTCATTGCAGGCCTCTTTTATTGAAAGTTTGAAGGTTGTAACGGTCCGAAAATACCACACGCGACAGTTCATTCCACAGTTTGTCTGTGCGAGGCAGGACGTGTCTGGAGAAACTCATAGTTGATGGTCTTCGCATGCTCTGACTGCTTTGTAATAGTTTACTTGAGGACTCTTTACTAGGTACCTACTACTCCTACTAGATAAGTGAGATTTGCTCTCACGCGGACGCCGATATGCATGTCTTCAAGCAGGTTATTAGTATCAGCTATAAGTAGGTCAAATAGATCGGTATAAGGGCCCCCCCACATCTGGCGTCTTTCGAGCGTCGGCTTCTACAATTCTATGGCCGCTGCTCGATGCAACGTCGACGCAGCGTCGACGCAACTGCGCAGCGACGTCATTTTCCATAGCGCTGACCAGACGCCGACAGACGCCGACGCTCGAAGGACGCTAGATGTGGGGGGGGCCTAAAACAGATAAGAATAAGTTCAAAGTAATGTACATACCTACATATTTACACTTGGTTTACCGCCTCCGCCTACTAGGACTGACAAATAAAAATAAGTGATGGTACTAACTAATGTATTATGTACCTACCTACCTATGATTGTAATTTCTTTTTGAAACTTATTTTAACGTGTGAAATTTCTTTAGATAATTTAATGTAGGTATGTATTTTTTTGGGTTCCAGCACAAACTTCATCAGCTGCTGCATCTACCAGTACTAGCCAAGCTTGTCTGCAATCTGGACTATTAGGCATTCAACCGGATAAAGGTACCTTTTTTAACCGACTTTCAAATCTCAAAAGGAGGAGGTTATCAATTCGGTTGTGTTTTTTAGGGTTCCGTAGTCAAATGGCAAAAAAACGGAACCCTTATAGATTCGTCAGGGGTCATCCATTAATTACGTCACACCAATTTCTATGTTTTTTGACTCCCCCCCCCCTTGTCACACTTGGTCACATTTGGCAAACCCCTCCACCCCTAGTGTGACGTCACATTTTTTCTACGAAATCGCCAAATAGAATTAAGTAAGTACCTAAGTATTATTTTAATATACTAACTTGGTCAAGCAGATCTTGTCAGTAGAAAAAGGCGGCAAATTTGAAAAATGTAGGCGCGAAGGGATATCGTCCCATAGAAAATTTGAATTTCGCGCCTTTTTCTACTGACAAGATCTGCTTGACCAAGTATATTTTAAACTTTCGCGTTTTGAATACATATTAACTCACATTATAGACGGGTCTAACGCGAATTATATTCAATTACCTTTATTTACCGACGTTTCGACACAGGTCCACCACACACAGGACCAGTGAAACCTGTGTCGAAACGTCGGTAAATAAAGGTAATTGAATATAATTCGCGTTAGACCCGTCTATAATGTGAGTTAACAAGTATATTTTATCAAAATATTTCTGACGATATAAATATTAGTAATTTTATAACCCAAAACTGCTTAGGAAAGAAAATTAAACGATTAAAAACTATTTTCGTTTTAAAAACTTGTTATTTAAATATACAGCGAACTAAATAATTTACATCAATTTTCGGTTACTGATGAAGTTAAAGTGACGTCACAAAGTTTGTCTCCCCCCCTCCCCCATGTCACAATATGTCACATTTTCTTGACCCCCTCCCTCCCCCTAAACGTGTGACGTAATTAATGGATGACCCCTCATGTCTGTCTGTCTGTCTGTCCGTCCGTATGTCACAGCCACTTTTTTCCGAAAGTATAAGCACTATACTGTTGAAACTTGGTGAGTAGATGTATTCTGTGAACCGCATTAAGATTTTCATACAAAAATAGAAAAAAGACATTAAATTTTTAGGGTTCCCCATACATAGAACTGAAACCCAAAATTTTTTTTTTCATCAAACCCATACGACCATGTGGGGTATCTATGGATAGGTCTTCAAAAATGATTGAGGTTTCTAATATCATTTTCTTCTAAACTCTAAATAGTTTGCGCGAGAGACACTTCCAAAGTGGTAAAATGTGTGTGTCCCCCCCTGTAACTTCTAAAATAAAGAGAATGATAAACCTAAAAAAAATGTATGATGTACATTACCATGCAAATTTCCATCGAAAATTGGTTTGAACAAGATTTGGTAAGTAGTTTTTTTTAATACGTCATAACATAAACCGTAAACCCCAATTTTATTATGTTACTTGCTGTCACGGAACTCTTCATGGGCGAGTCCGACTCGCACTTGGCCGCTTTTTTTCTATTAAGCGTATTACTAGTATGAGGGTGGTGAAGTTACACCAAGAAAAGTCTGCAACGATTTGACAGCCCTCGCAGTGCCAGTGTTATTTTAATCGTCAAACTTCCATGAAATTATGACGTATAAATAACACTTCCACTGCGTGGGCTATCAAAATCGCTGCAGACTTTTCTTGGTGTAACTCTAAGTACCTACTGGTAGAATTATTTCCTAATGAGTAGGTATGCTAATTGTCTGCGAAGCGGCAAGAAAATTAGGCATCTAGATTTAGGGTCGGTTGCACCAAACAGTCTGTCACCGTTAAAACGTTCGCTAAGTTTTATTGTCTGGGAAGTTTCATAGTTCACTCCTGACTCTCCTGAGTGATGTTTATCAGTCCATTATATCGATGATTATGTGACGTTATAGATTTAAATTAGTTGTGCGATGAAAATAGTACCTTTGTATTTTAGTTTTAAGTATGATTTGCTCGACAGGGCGTGACAAATTTTAATGGATGGGGTGATAGAGTTTTGATTTTTAGGGTTTTGTAAATGTAAGTATAGTCAACCAGGAACTCTTACAGTTTCGCCGTGTCCGTTCATCTATTTGTCTGTGCGTGGCTTTTAGCTCAGTGACCTTTAAGTACTCGGAGATAGTAAAGCTACAGACATGGGTATACATATAATATATCTGTTTTATATTTTACTTCTGTCCCGATTGGTTTTAATGCTATTAATTTAAATTAATTTTGTTTCAGTGCAAGATGTTCTTCGTGATCACAATTATTTTAAACATAATGATGATGAGGAAGACACGTCGACGAAAGCACAAACCCCAGTGTTTGACACCGCAACGTCTGCGACTACCATTCGAGCTGATCTTCAATCTACATGCCTAAGAATTCAACCGGATAAAGGTAAGCGTAGAATTATGAAAATGTTATTGGCTCAATTAAATGCTATTGAGCATGCGACTTGTCCACCGAACAAGAAATGGTTAGGTATGGGATCATCCATTAATTACGTCACACGAATTTCTAGGTTTTTGACCCCTCCCCCCTCCTTGTCACACTTGGTCACATTTTGCAAATCCCTCCCCACCTGGTGTGACGTCACATTTTAGGCAATTTTGTTTTCAACGAAATCGGCAATACTAACTCGGCATTGTATAGCGGGCGTGGGTATAGTAATAGTCGGCACTGAAGTTAAAAGCAGTTTATTAAACTTAAAGTACACGGATTACGATACAACACAGTCCACTACACATTAAAATACTAAGGGTCGGTTGCACCAAACTGTTACGAACGTTAAAGAGTTCGCTAAATTTTTATGTATGGAAAGTTTCAGGCCCTATAAGTAGGTCAAATAGATCGGTATAAGGGCCCCCCCACATCTGGCGTCTTTCGAGCGTCGGCTTCTACAATTCTATGGCCGCTGCTCGATGCAACGTCGACGCAGCGTCGACGCAACTGCGCAGCGACGTCATTTTCCATAGCGCTGACCAGACGCCGACAGACGCCGACGCTCGAAGGACGCTAGATGTGGGGGGGGCCTAAAACAGATAAGAATAAGTTCAAAGTAATGTACATACCTACATATTTACACTTGGTTTACCGCCTCCGCCTACTAGGACTGACAAATAAAAATAAGTGATGGTACTAACTAATGTATTATGTACCTACCTACCTATGATTGTAATTTCTTTTTGAAACTTATTTTAACGTGTGAAATTTCTTTAGATAATTTAATGTAGGTATGTAATTTTACTTCTGTCCCGATTGGTTTTAATGCTATTAATTTAAATTAATTTTGTTTCAGTGCAAGATGTTCTTCGTGATCACAATTATTTTAAACATAATGATGATGAGGAAGACACGTCGACGAAAGCACAAACCCCAGTGTTTGACACCGCAACGTCTGCGACTACCATTCGAGCTGATCTTCAATCTACATGCCTAAGAATTCAACCGGATAAAGGTAAGCGTAGAATTATGAAAATGTTATTGGCTCAATTAAATGCTATTGAGCATGCGACTTGTCCACCGAACAAGAAATGGTTAGGTATGGGATCATCCATTA
Source organism: Cydia amplana (assembly GCF_948474715.1). NCBI lineage: Eukaryota > Metazoa > Arthropoda > Insecta > Lepidoptera > Tortricidae > Cydia > Cydia amplana. Next base: position 44,580 of record NW_026947479.1, on the reverse strand, counting down.
ATTACGTCACACGAATTTCTAGGTTTTTGACCCCTCCCCCCTCCTTGTCACACTTGGTCACATTTTGCAAATCCCTCCCCACCTGGTGTGACGTCACATTTTAGGCAATTTTGTTTTCAACGAAATCGGCAATACTAACTCGGCATTGTATAGCGGGCGTGGGTATAGTAATAGTCGGCACTGAAGTTAAAAGCAGTTTATTAAACTTAAAGTACACGGATTACGATACAACACAGTCCACTACACATTAAAATACTAAGGGTCGGTTGCACCAAACTGTTACGAACGTTAAAGAGTTCGCTAAATTTTTATGTATGGAAAGTTTCATAGTAAAGGCGCGGGGCGCGCCGGCTGACGATGATCAGTCTGTCAAATGTGGTTGGTGCAACTGGCCCTAAAACTGTTACAATTGAACAAAGCTATGATCGGTCGTAGGGTCGGATACACGCATACGTTTATACACAAAGGTGTCGGCTACCGAACTAACTCGCGCGCAGCGCCCTCAGCGATCACGCGATACAACATGGCGGCACACGCGCCCACCATAAGTTGACCCGCGGCTTAATCTGTTAAGAAGCGAGCCGGGGGTCGACCGCGATTGGTTCTCTTGGGGAGACGCTTACAAGGCGCGATATCCCTTTCTAACGCACGCGTGGGCGTGCTGTCCCTGTCACACGCTATAATTGTTTTTTTTTTTTTAATATTTTTGGTAAAAGAAATATTAGTAAATTTATAACACAAAACCAATTAGGAACGAAAATTACTTACCTACTTCCAAAACCTCCCACCCCCTAAATGTGTGACGTAATTAATGGATGACCCCTAATAGCTTAAAACCATAAATTTGACCAGACAAGTAGAGTCTGTATAAGTGAAGCCTGTTGTGAAATATGCAATAATTTTATAAGTATTAAAATTATTTAAGCACAAAGGTATTTAATTTATTGGACTTGATGCATTATAAGGTTTTTTACTATAAGAGCCAAGTGTTCAAATGATCCTGATGCGACTTTATTGTTAAGAGAATTAAAGAGCGTGTCAAGGTAATTTTGAACACCTCGACCGCTTAGTAACTTCTGCTACTGACTGTAGGACTGTTAAAAAAACTCTGCCTATGTTGACGAGCTGCAGTCCAAACAGCTGGAAGGAATTTAATGTATGAGAAGTCGTCTTATTTATCACTACTACATAGTTGAGTTTGCTCAGAGCAAAAAGTCAACCACGGCGTTGCCTGAACAAGAGATTTCCTTTAGCAGGATTGGTCCTTAGGACCCAAGGATGGATTTAAGAAGTGGAGCCACTGAGATTTTTGATGTAAATTTTTAAGGGGGGGGGGCTCTCAACTTGATCTTGATATCTGTATCGTTTAAGCTACTAGGTCAAGTTTGGTATCGTTTCCGTATAAAACGATTTTTATACCACGTCGGCGGCAAACAAGCTTACGGCCCGCCTACAAGGCGTACGATGCTATCTCCTCCTCTGCCCCGTTCCCTCAGCGTGGGTGCTTCGTCTGCCACGCGCGCTAGGGTGTACGTGGGGGGCGCTTCGGAACAGAAGGCGTACCGCGAACACCGGAGTTCGCAAATTGGAGGCATCTTTCTATGTCATTCTCTAATTCTGCCTTACTTGGAGTAAAAAAAGAGAAAGATGCCCGCAATTTGCGAAGGTGTTCGCGGTACGCCCTCTGTTCCAATACTTCCAATTAGCTAGACCGCACGCACGGCGCAACTGCGCAGCAGTGGAGTTCCGGCTTGAAACGCGTTTCCCTAATAATAATAAATTAATAGAGAACAGACTTTCGCGATGCTAGGACTCCAACCACTACACATATGAATGCTGAACCGCAAGCTCACCAAAATACTACCGCAGATACCTAAACACCAACTACTAAAGATAGTAGGATTCATTACAGGCGAATAACACACTAAACAGAAAACAGATAGCCTCATGTGCATGAGCGTGCATGTAACAACAAAACACGTTCTTCTACACTGCAAGCAGATATAATTTAAGTACCTATAGTATAGTAACAGGTACCTACATTCTTGCACACTTAAGGAGGCATAGTTAGCAACCTGAAAACCTTGCTAGCATTCGTGGAGGAGCCGGAGGAGAATATAGCGCTACCTAATTTTTCACGCTTAATAAGCACAATATAGGTAAAGAGTATCGGAATAATCGAAATCGTTTTATTTTATGCAGATGAGTCTTTCTGGAGAAAGGTGGCAATGGGTACATCAAACCCTACTCCTACCCCTAACACTAACAAAAGAAAACTCGACCAAGATATAGGTATGTACCTAACTATTTCTAACAAATCATGACAGAAAGTAGATTTTTTTACTGTCAGATGCTGTAGGAGTGATAAGATAGTGAATTTAAGTAGTGCAAGTGCAATAATGCCAAGTAATAATTTGCTTATTTTCTATCTTTTTAAGCTAGTAGACTGGTCATATTTTTCATAAAATCGTTTTCGACTGGCAAAGCATATTACTTTTTGGCAACCGGGTTTTTTAACCTAATTAGACCCCGCTGAATCCGAATTTGCCGGTTGCTTGATCGAAATATTTGACATTAAAGGTCCCTTTTTTTCGTTTTTCGTAAATAACTCTTAAACGGTGGCGCATAGCAAAAAATGTTCTATTACATAAGTATTCTGCATAAAATTGCCTACAAGAAAGATTCAGTACAATTTTTCGCTAGGATTTTGTGTATAGAACGCTAATAGGCTTTAAGATTGAGAAAACATTTTATTTCGTTTTAGGGGTCGCTACCGAATTTAGAAAATTTGAATCCTTCATACATTATGATTCTTTTTAATTTTTAGTTTTTAATTAGTGAGACAGTGAGTCAAAGTATATGGAAGCTATTTACATGTAATTCAATACTAGGTATAGTCAATATATTTTAATTTTTATTCCTATTTTAGGAGTGCGCACTGCTGAATGAATATTTAGAACGCCTAAACCACGCATAAAAAGCTTTAAAAAAATAGTGGTATTATTTTATGTTAAACTGCACATTAATACACCCTGATCCTGACCCGTTGATTCATATAAAAAAAAAACAAGAAAAAAGACTAAAAAAAATAATCTTGTATGGAGGGTGCAAATTTTCAAAATTCGGTAGCGACCCCTAAAACATAATTGAAAATTCTGAAAAAAATACACATTTGTTTTTTAGTGAAAGAGAACAATTTAAGGGGTTGAGACATAGAAAATTTCAATTTCGACGAAATAAGCAACACCGTATGTATATATACTATAATTTAGTATAATATTATCTTTCAAACATTTAATTATTCAACTTCCTTGGTGAACTGACTTGAATAGTTCCTTGACTTCATGGATGAACTTGTCGCAAAATTCCATTGACATAGGTAAACAATCATTATTATTTATTCGTCGTTGGTTATATATTTTCTCAACACATACACTCTATTCACTACTATCATGCTTAAAAAGAGTGCCAATATAACGTTAAAATAAATTTACTTGCAAATTAAATTGAAAAGTATCAATATTATTCTCGTCTGCGTTGAAACGCGCATAGCTTTGCCGGCGCTCGCGTATCAAGCGCCAGCGCCATCTATCGAGTGTTATTTCGCAAAATCGGCGAACGCTCTAAGGAATAAGGGCTCTTAATTTAGTTGTTCTAAATGGTGTGTTCACATTACGGCACCTATGCAATTAAAACTGAGAGAACCCTATGGAGGAACCTGGTCTTCAACAGAAGGATATGATGTCACGATCCTCAGTATTGAGGGACCAAGTGAAGAAGAAAAGCTGTTACTAGTAGGCATAGGTACTGGATCACGAACATGGTCGATCGTCAGGAAGGTGGTCCGCCGTAACGTCTGTCAAGAACACAGGTATGAGTGAGAGAGATAGAGAGACAAATATGCTGACAGAACCAGAGGGTCTACTGTGAACCATGTTCGACGTGTTGCCTCTCTGTCACACTTACGTACGAATTTACAAGTGCGACAAAGACGCAACGGGGTAGGCTCTCAGGACAGTGGAGGAATTACATACAGTCTTTGCCGCCTTAGGCCCCAAGCTACATAGCAAGCTCTAGCCGCCCCCCCTTTCTCAGCACCCATCATATAGACTGCCGCCCAAAATATCTGGCCGCCCTAGGCCCGGGCCTACTCGATCTTAGGGCAAATTCGTAACTGCCTGAGGGTCGCGTGGGTCCGCTACGCCCGCTCGCTATCGTTTTTAACTAGGACGCTTGTCACTGGACCATAGACATCGAAGTTTGCAAATTGCGAGCATCTTTCTCTGTTACTGTAATTACTCCTTTATAGGAGTAAAAGAGAAAGATGCCCGTAATTTGCGAACTTCGGTGTTCACGGTGCTAGGTCACCTGTGCGAAAAGAGAAGAGTCGTGAAATGTAAAGAAATTAGTGATGTGCCGTTCTTAATAAATTTTACAAAGAGGGTAAATTCCCAGTAACGTTTCTGGTATCGTCCCAAAAGTCAGTAAATTACGATAAAGTTCTATTTTTCTTTTATTATCAATGTGTTTATTATTATTATAACAATGCATAAATGTGTCTGTAATGTTTAAGGACTTTGATTTTCAATTTTGGTAATTATTTATTCTGTATTGGCTCTCATTTCACCAATTTAAACATGCCGAAATAAATACATACCTATTTATATAAACTTACTTAAGTACCTAATAAAAATTGTGTAACACTGATTCTCATCGTGCCGACATCATAGTCACCCTAATGAGTTTGACAATGTTGTCTTGTATTTTTATCGCAAAATGTAATAATTGTGGCTTCCTGGTGAAACAATATTCCACAATTAGAAATTCTTTCACTCCCACAACCTTTAACGCAACATATTTTCACCATTTTTAGGAAATTTTGCATTCACGTGTTTTGATAACATGTCATGACGATATTGACGATAGGGATACCAATTAACATTCAAAGTTTCTACAATGTCTACCACACCAAAATTAATGTTTTTTTTTTGTTGTCCACATGCTTGGTTAAATCAGTTAATAATATTGACATCATACTTATTTACAAATTTCTTAAAAGATATCAGAACCTTACTCTGAATATAGCATTTAAATAATATAAGAAGTTATTTAATTTGAGTAGTATATTGATATAAATACTACCACAATGGTATATTTTTAACATTGGCAACACGTGCGAGTGAGACACCGCGACCCACCTTTGCTATCTCAAGTGGACCGTTTTTTCTAGTCTGGTACGAACGTCTTTCTAGCTCGGTGATAAAGTTCAATTTAATATGGCAAAAAAAGTGACAGTGCAGTCCATCTTATAAGTCCATGGTTAAAGTACATTTTCTATCACTAAAACATCTAAACACCGCAAAAAAATTACAAATTTAAAAGTGGAGTAGTAAATTTTCGTCTATATTTACTTTTTAAACAGTGCATTATTTACGCGGCGCTTTAAAATTTTAAATAAAATGTATATATATATATATATACATTTTATTATATATATATATATATATATATATATATATATATATATTAACAGTAAAGTCTGATGCGCAATGAAATTGAAGTTATGTATTCATCAAATAAATATATGGGTGATGTCCTCCTTATTTTGTAAGTATTCACTTCAGAACCTACACTTTGACACGAGTTCAAAAATTAAAATGGAAGACAAATCGTTGATTTGACACAAATATCTGAATATATTTTCTGTAAAAATGCACTTTGGAACCAAAAGCTTCATAACGTGTGAATAACTGATGCATTGTGTACAAAGCTGGATAACTTTGGTTTAAAAGCGGCATAGAAGCTTTGGACAGCCTCTATACAAGTGTTATTTAGCGATTCAATGTGTGGGCACACACTTATACAGCTATTACATTACTGTTATGCAGTAATAAGCGGCGTGGGCACTCCCACTTTGTTCCCAAACCTTCTGTATAACGTCTGTACAAGCGCTTATACAGACGTTATACAGCTACCTTATTCAGCTTACAATACGGAATGCTCTATTATTCAAACAATATTCAGCTACTTTTGTGTTACTTGGGTGTCGAAAATTTAATTTTTGATAGGTACAAGCTTTTGTTTCAACGGGCAACTAATACCTACTTTTTCGCATTTTTGTTTTGTGTCTGGTAGATAGTTGTACAATATAATATGGGTGAATTTAAACATTTTAGTTGAATCCCAAAAAAATTACGCTTTACTACCCATGCAAAGCCGGGGCGGAGTGAGTCGCTAGTAGTTAAATAAAAACTTGTAAAAATGTTTACAGACATGAGTCCAAGAAAAAAGAAGCTGGTGGAAAGACTAAAAAAGACAAGGTGCACCCTAGCGTCGTTACGAAAAAGTGCGACCGTGATTGAAAATATCGAATCGCCGGCTTTGAAAGAAATTATAATAAATGCCAGCAAAAACCAATCCCGGAAGCCAACTGGACGACGGTGGACCACAAAAAACAAAATTTCTTGCTTGGCGATTCTGAAAAGATCTGCCAAAACATATAGATATTTGAGGCATATTATTCCTCTACCGAGCGTCAAAACGTTGCAAAACGTCTTAAAAAAAATACCTATGGAACCAGGGCTCAACAAATCGGTTTTAGATCATTTAGTAATGGCAGGCCAACATAAAAACGAAAAAGAAAAAGTTTGTGCCTTATTATTTGATGAAATCGCGTTAAAACCAAGGCTCCTATATAATTCATCTACCGGAAATGTAGAAGGTTTCCGAGATTTTGGATCTACTGAAAGATCAAGTGATATTGCTGACCATGCTTTGGTATTTATGCTCCAAGGAATATACCGAAAATTCAAGCAACCTATAGCATTTTACTTTGTGAAAGGAACTATTTCCACTGAAAAATTGTCGGTACTGATAAAAGAGATAATAACTGCCGTAAATGCTACTGGGCACAAGGTACTGGCTACGGTCTGTGATCAAGGACCTACAAATATGGGCGCCATAAAATTGTTGAAAAAATTTTCCGTACCTTCAAGCGTGTTACAAAACTCATTCTTTTTAGATGGGGAGGAAATATTTACTCTATATGATATACCACATCTGTTTAAATCGCTGCGAAACAATTTTCTGAACAATGGAGTTTTGTCTTGGAATGGAAAAAAGGCAAAGTGGTCTCACCTCAGGTTGGTCGAGGAAAAAAATAGAAACTTCCTATATTTATCAAAGGTCAGTCCTGTGCATGTCTTCCCGAAATACAGGGCAAAAATGAGAGTTAAATATGCTGCCCAAATGTTGAGCAACACAGTAGCCGCTGTCCTAAAACTGCTGTCCCAAGCTGAAAGGGATGAAAGACAAGCTGCTGAGCTGTTAGAAACCGCTGAAGTGGTACAGGAACTTGACCGGTTGTTTGACTTTACCAATGGACCATCATCCGCAGAAGACATAAAAAAAGGTTTGCGACAAAATGTTTCGCAAAAAACGACTCATTTGGAAGAGTGGGCGGCACTTGAAGGAAAGTTAAAAACAGCCAAATTTCTTAATACATTTGGAACTGTCGCCACAAACGTTAAGTGTATCCAAGGTTACTTGATGTCATTACAATCTCTAAGAGGGATTTGGCTGAAAACCAGAGCAATGGGATTCAAATACTTAAACTTACGCCAGTTAAACCAAGATTCTCTGGAGAACTTATTTGGCGTAATACGACAACAGAGTCCAACAAATAGCAACCCTACTTGCACACATTTTATGGCAGCCCTGAAGACTGCAGTTGTCACTGGGCTGACGGCCCCCCATAGTGCAGGATCAAACTGTCAAAAAGATAGGAATATGCTGCTGACAGACTTTCACAATTTGGTGTTTGGATCTCATGAGTCGAAACCTTCCTCGAGTGAGAATCCTCAATCGACTGAAAATCCACAAGCCTCCATTGATGCTGAGAATGGTGATGATTTAAGCGACGAGGAAATCCCCGTGTTAAGTCTACCGGAAGGGCCGGAAACTAACGAAATCGAAGAGGAATTAGTATCTATAGAGAACCAATCAGTTGTATACGTCAGCGGTTATTTAGCGTCACGAATTACCAAAGTGCACGAATGCGACCAATGCCGCAACACTTTGACTGTCACCCCAGATCTAGACGACATAAAAAATGATGACACGTACAGTTATATACGTCTAAGAGAGTGGTGGGGCGAAAAACAATCCCTAACATACCCCTCAAAGAATTTATGTTGTCTAGTAAAACGTGCTACGGAAATAATGGAAACCGATATTTGCACAAGTCTCCATAGAATAGACGTATTTGTTTATGCTGTGACTTTATTCAATACCGGATGTGACACCACATGGTTCGATTGCGCGTTACACAAGACCTTTGTTTTCGACAACATCTTCTCCACTATGGCCCACCTATTTATACGACGCCAATGTCAACGACTTAATCAAAGTTTGGCATCCCGAGAAGAAGCGTTATCGGATGCTATTAAAATGGCACAACAGCAAGGCAAAGCCAAATAGCCACGCATACATAAGGCTTTCCAGGTACCCATAAAAACTGAAAAAAAAAGAGTAACAGGTTAATTTTATCTTTAAATCATGACATCTATATTCAGGTTATAATGTTAATATAATTTTTAAAGGATATTCTGTTTTCAGTTGCTGCGGTAAGCGCGGCAAGACGGGCCATAAGTCTGCGGAGCTTCAATCGAGCGGAGGCGTCCAGAGATGCGACCGCGGCGGCTACCTGCCCTCGGCTTCAGGCCTGGGACACTAAAAGAATTGATTTGTAGGGAGACACGAAGCAACGTAGAGTTTGGGGAAATGAGCCGAAGCAGCAAGTACCCAATACGGCTCCCGCGATTCGGTATGTACGGCGCGAGCCAGCAAAGACCATGAGGAGGTGGAGGGAAATGTCCCCAACTACTATATTTATAGCGAACTCAAGAAGGAAACTCAGCCTCCATTGCGGATCATCCGTGGTCCACAAAGGAGCCGGTCACAAGCCCGGGTAAATGAGGAGTGCACATGGTCGTGTTGTCGTCGTTGAGGGGAAACTCAACATGGCAACACGCCCTAAAGCTATCAATAATTTATTTTAAAAAGGACAAAAAATTTACTTTAAGACAAAAAAAAGAATTACTTACTCAAATCGGACTACGGATGTCGGAGTAATCGGTGAACGTACCTACATAGAAAAAAAATAGCCACAACCGAATACAGAACCTCCTCCTTCTATGAAATTGAAGTTGGTTAAAATAGTTCTTTACCTATAGATGACAGGAAAACCTGAAATGTGCAGTCAAGCATGAGTCGGACGTAATGTACGGAACCCTTGTCCGACTCGCACTTGACCGGTTTTTAAGCTTCCAAATAAAAAAAAATCGCAGCTGAACAAAATGGGTTTTCAAAGTAACATTTTACTCCTAGGGATAAAGTAATCGTATGAAATCCCATTTTATTCCGATGCTCTAACATTTTAAATCCTGCATATAAATTAATAGACCATACACGGTGTAACATGAGTAAACCGAATAATTTTAACAGCGTATTCCTGATCATATTTAGAAACAAAAATGTCCTATAAACTTTTTTTTAAAAACGCCTAGATTCAGAGATAATATTAATTTCAAAATAAACAAGTTTTTGTTGTTACATAATGTAAAAGGCCTTTTTGATGGTGATGTTGCTGCTATGGGACGTAGTCTAAATATCGTCGGTATACTTCTAAAACATGATAACTACCTGAAACATAGTTTCGAGAAATCGCGAGTTGAAAGTTTGGTCCTCAAATAAGGGAATTTAGAAACCCGTTTTGACTAATTTACTTTCACACTTAAAATTTTTGGATATTAAAATTGTCTATTAATTGATAAAAGTGATATTTTTAAACCGAAAAATATAAAATATTGGCCGACAAAAACATGGCATGTGTTAGTTATCATGTTTTACCTGTATAAAAAATGAACTGATTTTGGTGTATTTGTTTATAATCATATAAAAATAATTATATATAATTTAAAAAAAAGACAGTGATAAAAAATACTAGTTCACACGATATTATAAGCAAATTCTAAACACTAACGTAGAAATAAAAAGTAATAAATTACATGCAACGTGTAATTATTTACATGTAAACAGTTATAAGTGATTCTAATATTACTTTTCTCTCCTTTATTGAAGAATCATATGACAATACACTCCTTATTAACTAAATTACTTCAAAAAATTATGATACTGATATTGTTAGCGTTTACCGAGCATACTTAAATCAGTCTTAAGTGAATTTAATATTATTTAGTTGTATAATAGATCGTGTATTGAAAGAAATGCCTATAGGTAAATAATAATGAATAATGTTATGATATTTTACCAGTTACTCTAACTAGGTTCTAATTAATAACTACACTAATAACGGTAATTATAACTACATTCAGACAAAACATGTTAACGTTACTTTATATATTTTGCATGACCAGTTTTACGAGATATGTTGTTTTAAATACCCTTATTATTTTTTACGTGTACACTATATTTAATTTCCTGTCTGTTAGTACTTTTTTACACTCTATAACTTTGTAAATAATAAACATAAAAAAAAAATCACATATATATTTAAAACAATAAAATGTGAACAAAACTATATAAACAACTCATTTTTGACCATTTTGTCAGTTATCATGTTTTGGAAGTACACCGACGATATCTTTATTGATAGATGTCAAAAAGTGACAAGTAACACTTTGCAAAAAGAAGGTTTTACGAAAAAAAACATGTAAAAATCAATTTAAGTAACAAATTTACCAATAAGATTTATTATTTATGTACAAATACATTCAAAAATTTTAAAAAACAAACCAAAAAAAATTTTTTTTGGCGAAATTGACCTAAACTCGTGTTACATTCTTTCCTTCTTTTGACCTCAGAAATGCGTGGTTAAAATTATTCGGTTTCCTCATGTTACACCGTGTATATAAGGAAACCATTCGTTCAACCAGACAAATATAGTTGGTAATAGTAGATTGTACAACAAGGGCATAAAAGTGACATAAAATTATAAAAATGAAAGGGCATAAAATTGTAAAAATGGACATTTATAGCCCTTGTTGTACACTCTGCTTTTCACTACGATTGCGAGGAAAATAAATTATATTTTTCACGGCAATTTACACCATGAAATTGTCGTAAAGCGAAAGAACATAATACATATCCAATTCCCGCCAACTAACTTTTTTTTTATTTTCAACATGTGATCAGAGTTTCTGACGCTTGGTTTTCTGCCAAGTCAAACATTTCGGAGCATTTTTGAACGATAATCGATTCCTATTTTATGTGATTTACTAAATTTAATGACGGAAAATACGGATTTCAAATAAATTGTAGCAAAAATAAAATAATATAACAAGTTTTGTCATCTACACAATTTTATTGCTCAGTAAAATTGTGCAATAAGTTTTAACTGTTTGGCTGTTGAGACCGATTAGAAGAAAATCACCTATCAATCAAAGAAAAGACCTTAGTCTTAGAAGAAAATTTTACTTTTATGCTCTTAACTGCAAAACGTAATTCAAGACCAAAACAAAAAAAGTAAGAAATGTTGTCACTTTTTTACTAGCGCGTCTTGTTGCAGCCCTTGTCTCCTGATTTTAAACTGAAGTATTGGCTGCTGAAGTTTTTCTCTTGGTGTGCCTTGATGGGGATCGTATACCACGTCGGACACACAAATACTTCCGAAGCCACATTCGTTCGGTTCCGAGTTACCTCAAGATCGATGGACGTTAAGGCCAGTTATCTTTTACCTACTCACATACTACTTATTTATTTTATTATAGTAATAGTAAAGTAGTATAGTAAAGGCAACCATCATGGGACATTTAATGCAGGCCACACACGTAACGATAAATCGTAGCGATAAAACTGTGCAGTCCGATTTGCGCAGTTTTATCTGCCGTGTGTATGACAAATCGTTGTCGATTATCGTTGATCGGTGGCAGTTGCAAATTAAAGGCTTGCTACACGGTCGCCGACAAGCCTTCTAACCGTCTGACCTTGGTATGTCCTTAGTCAGTTTTGGTCAAATTTTGTTGGTAACAACTCTCTACACGGTCCGGGACCGGCCAAGGCCACGCGGTCTGGGGGCTTGTCGGCGACCGTGTAGCAAGGGCTTTATATCAGAAAAATCGTTGTCGATGCGTTTGCACAGTTTTATCGTTGCGTATGGATGGCGATCGTTCATTTCGGCAGTACTTCACGTCGCTCGCTTGTGTGCGCACGTTCGTTCCTCAAGTAAATAATGAAAATATAATTTTGAGTATTTGTGATATTTCCCTGATACATGTAAAAGTTCTACCGCTTAGCGTGTTAAAAGATGAATGTCCTATCAGTCTTTCCTGATTCAGGCGTGTTGTATCAAAGATACTGCAATTAGTTTCCACATACTTAACAAATTAAAACTAGGTTTTTTCTCCAGTCATCGACACCAAAGCTCCAGTAATGGAACCCCGGTAATGGACGTGAATCCAGTAATAGGCCCCCTAGAATGGACATACCCTATCAGTATAAGATATTGGAATAGGGAATAAGTATTTGGCAAAAAACTAGTTATTAGTTATTTTTGGTATAAGCTTTTATGTAAGAATGTATTTGTCTTTCCACAGCCGACTAATACTCATCGAGACAATTCTAACAAGCCCAAACACAATTAGGTGGCGTTTATCACAGAGTTCACATGGCCACCTCCTGTCTCCATCATGAGATCAGGTCAATGTTATCATAATATTGCATTGTCATCCGATTTGCATACGTATCCAAAATTTCAACTCAATCGGAAATCCGAAAGTGGCTCAAATTAGTTAATCGGCTCCAATGCTACCTATTTTGGATTTTTCCGCGGATGTACCTGGTACCTCATGAAGTTTACCATCGCCGGAAAGCTAATTGCTGACTGTAATTCACCCTCCTAAAGTTTTGGACTCATCTAGATCAAAGTTTTGGTTTACTACTGTCACTACTGACTACCAAAGAGTTCATATAGGTATCCACTTCTTATCATCAGTTCAGCTTGATATATGGTACCTACCAAATTAATGAAATTGATTTAGGTAGTTTAACAAAAATACCCAAGACTGAACTAAAGGTAGGCTGAAATCAACTTATAAAAAAATTATTATATTTTTAGTCCGTATCGCGTTACATTCCATGCTTGATACGTTCACGACAGCACGGTCATAGTATGATACTGCATGGATGGGTAGAGCCTTTACGTATTTTTAGTCACTCGCGCGACGGGTTTCCGAAAGCTCCATCATCATCATATCAGCTGAAAAACGTTCACTGATGGACAAAGGCCTCCCTCAACGATCTCCACAGCGGCCGGGCACACGCCGACCCCATGCAACTCCATCTTGTAGAGGACCTTCCCACGCTGCGTCTTCCGGTCCGTGGTTCCTAGAGCATATACTTGTAGGTCTCCATTTTTAAGTAGGTAGGTACTAATAACAGAGGCAAGCAGAGGTCACGTTCACGATGGCCCAGCGCCGCGTCCTTAATGCACGCGCTGCGTAGGTAGTACGCGACACGGCGCGTAGGTACCTACTACGCTCGTATAATAATACCTCTATAATTATGCGGATTATTTAATTTCAGCTTCAATACCAGCGAAACGCAGGGGCCTTGCTGACGAACTACCTGTTGGATCTAGGGATACTCTAGTTCTTGCTTCTGATAATCGAAAAACGAAGAAAAGGCTGGTAAGTCAATACGGTTTTGTTACTCATATTAAAAAACCGGGCAAGTGCGAGTCGGACTCGCGCACGAAGGGTAAAAAGCAAAAAAAAACGGTCACCCATCCAAGTACTGACCACGCGACGTCCGACGTTGCTTAACTTTGTTGTCCCATACAACTTAATCTTTAATTTTATTGCCCCATTTAAATCTTTATTTTATTCTGTTTTTAATATTTGTTGTTATAGCGGCAACAGAAATACATCATCTGTGAAAATTTCAACTGTCTAGCTATCACGGTTCGTGAGATACAGCCTGGTGACAGACAGACGGACGGACGGACAGCGAAGTCTTAGTAATATAGGGTGCCGTTTTACCCTTTGGGTACGGAACCCTAGGGTCCCGTTTTACCCTTTGGGTACGGAACCCTAGGGTCCCGTTTTACCCTTTGGGTACGGAACCCTAAAAATAAGTTTATCTCTCAGTAGTTTGAAGCATTAATTCCAAAGTTCATATTTATGCACAGCATATTATTATCTCATCTTCGGTTTAAAGGATGTATACGGCGGAATGGTACCAAATAATACTTTTTAATATTAGCCTGCATAATACATACCATTGCTTAAAACAAACCTAATTTCATCCACTTGGTAAAAGGTTCTCATACATCTTTTAATTTTTCCGCGGATGTAGTATTATGTTTGCATTGTACGAATAATGCATTTACGAGACCAAAGATTTCTACGGAGTTTCTTTAAAATTAATTTGGACTTGTTACAGATTACACTACAACGAAGAATGAATTGCTGAAGAAGCTCCAGAAAGTGTAATCGACTTTACTTTATTCAGCTTTTTGCCATCTTAAAACCATAGCTAGGAGTACAGAGGGAAGTAGGATATAAATAGTAAGCCTAATTCATAACTGCCATAACGAAAACTACTTAGAACACAGTTATAGGATTATTTGTATCTTGTTGAAAATGAACATATTTTACATGTCAAGATATTAGGTACATTTTATTCACAAAAAGATTGTCACATAGGTATATTTATATATTTATTTAAAAAACACAAGACAATAACAGTGACATAATCTAAACTAAAACAATGAGCATTAAAGTAATAAGTCCTCGCTGTATCACAATACTTATTCATGGCACGTATTTAACCGGTCAACTAATTAATTGAATTTGAGTAGTTTAAAAAAATAGAAATGGGTACTAAAATTAATAGATTGGCAACAAAAACTGAGCCTTAAAATATATCAATATGAGACAACATTTAATGCCGTTGCAGCTTTTGTTTATTTTTAAGCAGGTACCAAATATTTATTTGGCAACTGAATTATTATATTGGAGACCATTTATGAAGCACATTTTAAAAAGAAAACGGCTATCTATTAATTAAAAAATTAAGTTCTTTTAAAATATTTTGTCTGGTCACTACACGATCCTGTTTTCTTTTCAAAATGTGCTTCATAAATAGTCTCCAATATAATAATTCAGTTGCAAATAAATATTTGGTACCTGCCTAAAAATAAACAAAAGCTGTAATGGTATTAAAATGTTGTCTCATATTATATATTTTAAGGCTCCGTTTTTGTTGCCTAACTATTAATTTTAGTACCCATTTCTATTGTTTTAAACGTAGGTCAGGAAATGAATGCTCAAAAAACGTTGTAGAGGGAAATGCTAGGAACACAATTTTTGACTCCGTAACTTTGTTTGGACTAGTTAGGAGGTGAACATATCAAAAGTCCCCGGCTGTAGCCCCAGTGCTGGGGGGTAGAGGGGGGTAAGAAGGTCGGATTTTTCGATTTTTCATTGATATCTTGGAATGTCTTGGAAACTTTGCGTCTTAGCGACATGAATACTAAGACAAACCGAAAGCTTGTAAAATTAGTTACAAGCTTTATCCAGTCAAGTTTTTCGATATCTTGAATAGTTTTTGAGATACCCGCTCTTGAAAGTTTATTCAGGGATTTTAATTTTATCTTGATATCTACATCAGTGAAGCTGTTAGGCCATGTTTGGTATCATTTTCGTATAAATCGGGGGTGCTGAATTTTATTTTTGTTGGGTGGTCCACCACCATTCCTAAGAAAAAACTTTCAAGAGCGGATATCTCAAAAACTATTCAAGATATCGAAAAACTTGACTGAATAAAACTTGTAACAAATTTTATCAGCTTTTGGTGTTTCTTAGTAGTCATTTCGCTAAGACGCAAAGTTTCCAAGATATAAGTGAAAAACCGAAAAATGAGACCTTTTTTGCCCCCTCTACCCCCCCAGCACCGCGGCTACGGCCGGGGACTTTTGATATGTTCACCTCCTAACTAGTCCAAACAAAGTTACGGAGTCAAAAATTGTGTTCCTAGCTTTTCCCTCTATAACTTCTTATTGCTTGCCCTACCTACCCAAATTCGATTAATTAGTTGACCAGTTAAATACGTGCCTTTTGTTTTATTCGTATTAACTTGGTGATTGTACTTATGTAGCCATTCTGTGTCAGGGGTTAATAAGGGTCACATCACACAGTCCACAGCAGATCCGGCTTAAAGTTACCTACCTAGGCATATATAATTTCGATTCTTAAGTGTGTTAGGTATATATAATTCGGTTAGTTCCTACTTCCCTCCTACAGTTATATTTTTGTTTACCTTATCCTATTTAAATATATTAAATTCTAAGATTGGGTAAAAAATCTTTAGACCAAAATATTTGATTTTGTAACGAGCACAGTGTATCCGTTTTTAAATTCTACCTGAATATATTTTGTACAGTTCAGTGTGTAAAAATATAGGTACAGCATAATTATTTGTACATTCAGTATTCAAATTGTGCAATAAGAACAAATATGTATATACCAAGTATCAACTTAAGAAATTAATAAACTTTGTTATAAACTCACTGGTGTTTTATTTTCTACGATAAAAAAAATGTATGAGTAGGAGAGGAGTAGGATTATCAAGCGGACGGTTTTTATCGGTTTAGGAAGTCACTATTATCGATTTTTCGCAGCACTACTTTCTGTCATGTCGGTTATTATCGTTTCGAGAACTCACTATTATTGATTTTTCGCAGCACTACTTTCCATAAACTAATTGTCATTTGGCTTAAAGGTCTCGTAACCAGGCCATAAAATCCCAGAAAAAAAACTTTTCATTATGTTGGTATGAATGGAACTCCGACGATAAACGTCAAACCAAACCGTTTGACAAGTACTGTCAAATAATTACGTACTATGGAGTTCCGTCTCTTAGAACGTAGTGATTATATGCTCTTTGTGTTCTATAATCCCTTACTGGGGAGCTGGGGAGTTTTTAGTGTTTTATGTTGTGTATTTCAATTAAATTATATTGAAGTATCTAAAAGACAACTAAACTGTTTCATTTGAACATTTTGATACATGTCAGATTCCTATTCAGTGTTGTTATAAATTCCGATAACCTAATTCATTGTTGTTAAACACTTACATAGATCTTATCATTATCAAACAACTCAGACGATAACAATGGCAGACGACGAAGTGGATCCGAAAGAGTATCGCTGGGAAACCGGCTACGAGAAAACCTGGTAAGTAATTTTTTACTTTCTATAATCATATGTTTATGATAGTTCTGCTGAATTGAGGTTATGTTTTGTATTCTGTGAGCATACTATTATTTGTTTCTTATTATGCTAAATCTTTTAATACAGGGAGGCAATAAAAGAAGATGAGGATGGTTTGGTGGAAGGCCTGGTGGCGGAGTTCGCTCAAAAGGCGGCTCGGAAGGCAGCGGCTCCACGCAGAGGGCCCGTGAGGCTGGGCATGATGCGGCATCTCCTGGTAGCCGTGGACTGCTCCGAGGCGATGAGCTGCCAGGATATAAAGCCTACTAGATTCCTTTGCACACTAAAGGTATGTCATCCCATTTTCTATTTTCCTCTTACTCAAACACACTTTCTTTTGTACACTTGGCAGCGTAACTGGCATTATCAATTTTGAATTTTACTCATAAGTCATAAACCATAGTACATTCATGTGAACTACCTATACATATGAGTCATATAATATTTATAAATTTTTTGACAGATTTCTTACATTTTATTTTCATTTATTGAATGTGATATTAATATTCTGTGCCTTTTTCAGTTGTTAGAGAGATTTATAGAAGAATTCTTTGATCAAAACCCCTTGAGTCAACTGGGTGTGGTGCTCATGAAGAACAAGAGAGCAGAGAGGCTGACTGAAATGTCAGGGAATGTCAGAAAACACATAAAGGCTGTACAAGGGTAAGATATACTTATTGAAATCCGTTTCTACTACCTTTAACCCTTCTACTAGTTTCCTATTAACACTTTCGCTGCAGCAAATTTGTTATAACGCAGGGCAACTGGCTAAATCAATCCGGTGCAGCAAGAACATGTTTACAGAACACCCCGGTCTAACTAGGCTAAATTTACACCCATTTGGTAACAGTGCCATATTTGACATAGCACTTAGTATGCAAACATAAATAGCATAGACATATTCTAGGTTAAGAAGTGTTATGCAATTATTATAACTCTAAAAGTCTCTTATAGTAACACTGATTAATCTTTCACGATTTTTACACATTATTAAATTGTAAAATCTTAAAACTTAGATACACAATTAAGTCCTGTTGTACAGTTTAATAATCTCTTATAATAGGTTCAAAATTTGTAATAGTTACACACCACTGTATATTGTATAACATCATTCTTAGTTAGGTTAATAATGTATAAAATATGTGGTTTATGTTATTTATTCTCAATAAAATCTCTCTCCTTTTTTATACAATCTTTAAAAATGCAAAAATAACCATATTTCTGATATTTTTACACTTCCAATAACACATTCTTTTCCTCAGCTTGTCAAATATAGCCCTGGCTGGCGAGCCATCACTGCAGAACACATTGGAGTTTGCAAGTCGAGTCCTCAAGCCCCTTCCCGGGCATGCTTCAAGAGAACTTCTAGTGTTATTCGCCTCACTCACTACTTGTGACCCGGGGGACATAACTACAACTATACAGGTATGTTGTGTTGGGACTATATGTTCAGGTTTTAGTTTTAAGTGCCAGGTGTTAGTACAAGTAATAGACAAGAAAGATAATACCACACAATCAGACCAGGGTGACCTTTTCTTCTGAAACAAGTCAACACATATTTAAAGACCAGATTTTTGTTCCTTACCATTCAGCATTGCTGTCCTAGCTGGGGTAGATTTTGAGTGTTAGTAACTTTTCATATCTAAATATTATTTTCATGTACAGTAGACGTCAAAGATATGTTTATACTTTTGCCCCGTTACTCCTTTGCAATAAGGCGAAAAATTTAAACATATATTTGAAGTCAACTGTACGCCAAGATCTGGTACTAAATTCTAAAATAAGTATTTATTTAGTTTGCTGGCTATGGATGAGGTCTCGGTGGCTCAGATGGCAGAGCGCTGGAGTATCGATCCAGAGGCCGTGAGTTCAAGTCTCACCCAAGACAGTAATTTTTCCACTTTTAAATTTATTATAAGCTTAATAGCATCGTTCGCAGACGTTTCTGCTTGTTATAAAATTAGAATAAGTATTTATTTATCTTAAATGATATTTTGTTAAATGTTTCGTTATTACAGAGCCTCAAGACAGACGGTATCAGGTGTAGTGTAATAGGACTGGCAGCTGAAGTCAGGATCTGTAAGAAGTTATGCCAAGATACTGGTGGCGAATATGGGGTAAGTAAAAACAGGAGGACAGAGTACAGTGGAGAAGGTTGGAGGAGGCCTTTGCCAAAAGGCACACCGAACTGCGGGACATATTGTAGTAAAAAAGATAATGTCGACGTAATAACTGTTGTACCCAAGGTAAGGATAAGAAATAAAAAGGTCAATTTGTCAATTATATTGTAACATTTTTAAACTGATACTAAAAACAGGGTTTTTACCATGTGTATTTGTTTTTGGGGGCTCCTTAAATTTCAGCATAGTTGAACTTAAGAGTTGTGCTGCGAGTGTTAAGAGTCACAGGAACCCACTGCCAAAAAGCGGCGACTAAGTTGGTGTAAGTCTTAATTGTGGTCTACCTAAACCTACACACCATATCAATTTACCTTCCTTCGGATTCGCTTGTTACGCACGGTGTCTCTGCTACTACTATCGTCCGCAGTCTTACTTGCAAATTGCAACTGTGCCGAAATATTCGGCGCTCACATAAACAAATATTTACGGAAAAAAAATACCTTGACTTCCTTTTTTGAAAGGCCCAAAACCCTCTTTTGAGAGATGGCCTGTGCCCAACAATAGGATATTTGACTGTATTTGAAATAAATTATTTCACACCATGCCTGAAAAAAAGCACCATATAATTATTATAAAAACATAGATAGCAATTATTTTTAAGCACAAGTCCTATTTAATAAATCGGATAGAAATATAAAGAGTAGGAGAGTAGACCGTGACGTCACTGTGTAATGTTTCATATAAATTCCATATTAGCAAATCGTATTGACAGTTCTAAAAATGAAACTGATTTGAGTAGTGGGAAAATACCCTATGGGACATAGGCTAATTAAATAATGCTTGGTATTCAGGTGGTACTAGACGACGTCCACTACCGCAGCCTGCTGCTGGAGTGCACGGCGCCGCCGGCGCGCGCGCGCAGCCTGGACGCGGGGCTCGTGAAGATGGGCTTCCCGCACGCGCCGCCCTGCGACCAGGACAACAGCGCGCCCCCGCCCGTCACGCAGTGCATGTGGTCAGTACCGCCACCTGCTTTATTACACAAGTCGCAAAGATTAGGAGTCTAAGGGCCACTTACACCATTCACTAACCCGGGGTTAACCGCTTAAACCTGGAGTTACCATGGTTGCCGGTACAATTTGACCCTAATTTAACGGTTTAACCGGTTAAACGGTATTAGATTTTACGTTGTTTCATTAATTGTGTTTTTTCCAGTCATTTGGAAGAGGGCGAAGGCGTAGGTACGGAAGGCCACCTCTGCCCGCAATGTCGCAGCAAATACTGCTCCTTGCCCGCGCAGTGCCGAACGTGTGGTCTGACGTTGGCGTCAGCGCCACATCTAGCCAGGTAACACCTTATCTAGAAGAGGCCGATTCTATATACCTAAAGTAAAAAAGCAACAACTGGGAAAAAAGATACTGCTTGTTCTCTGTTTGACCCGAGGGTTAACTGGTAGAGAATGCCTTCTGGCAATAAGTTTGACTTTTGTACAATTTTTACTGTGCAATAGAGTTTTAAATAAATAAATAAATATTTATTGCAGATCTTACCATCACCTGTTCCCTGTGGAGCCGTATGAAGAAATACCAAACGAAGGCCAAGCTCAGTACTGTTTTGGGTGTTTAAGGCCTTTTGTGGAACTAGATAAAGAAGTAAGTAAACGAAGGACCTTCAAATTCAAACTAGTTAATACTGACGTTTAAGTTTATGACGTGTAAAATGTACTATGTTTATATTTAACAATGAAGTCTGTATTTCTGTATTGTATTTACTGGATAACAGTGACATTAGTTTGTATACCTACTATCTTGAGACTGACTGTATTTGGGTTATTCCGATAGATTATTGAGCGAATTAAGAGATTTTTTTACGTTTATCTGACGCTACACTTTATAAAAATACTGTTTTGTGTTTGAAAATACAACTGCGTTTTTCTATAAACGTGGTCATACATATACCAAGTTGGTCACTAAGTTCTGTTACTGTAAAAATATTTATCTTATATGAAATATACAATTGAAAGTAATAAACTATAAGTATAATACAAGAATGACAATCAGACATCTATAATAGTTATTTTCGATATAAGTGCGAAAAAGAGGAAATTCGAAACGAGTAGCGATAAATTAAAACAAAACACGACCGAAGGGAGTGTTTTAAATCGACACGATTTGCGAATTACCTATTCGCACGTGTATCGAACAACGTTTTACAGTACATATGATATGGCACTTTAAAGTTTCGACATACGCACGAAAAGTGCTATTTTACGCACTAGTGCGGAAAAGTAGCCTCATATGTACTGTAAATAATTATTTAAAATGACCGTACTCTGGCACGAACACAGTGAGATAAAGAGAAATCGCGTACTGGAGAAAATACAATATCAGGTTATATAATATAATATAACAACACAGGTAATAAATTACAATAGGCGACACGTGTATCGGTGGAAACATTCAGTAACTTCAATAACACGTGCTCATTACGTTTCCATTATTGACAAAAAAACTATTAATATTATAATAGAAATAGTAGAATCCGGAAGTTCCAACATCACCTGCGCACACAGGTTGTTCAGCGTGGAATAACACGCCCTATCTGCATTATAAGAATATTAATTAATTTACATACCTACGAGAAATGACACGTGGAAAGGTATAGAATAGATAGTATAGATAGATCGATGTAATATTCGTTATTGCGCACCGTAATCGATGAAATTTGTTATATGGGGGTTTTCGGGTGCCTAAAATCGATCTAGCTATGTCTTATCTCTGGGAAAACGCTAAGTTTTGAGTTTGTATATGTTTTCCGAGCAAACCTCGATCTCCTAGATATTAATAAAACGACAGAAAGTACAATTCATTAAAGATACTTTTTCGAATAGCTCTAGCAAATTGACAATCGTGTATAGATATAGAAAACGCCTATCTGTGTGATGACATGACATGTCTCACGTGATTTCCTTGATTTTGTCATCCCGCCCGATACCTCGTTATTACTTCGATCCCAGTCACTTTTATTTTCCTATTCAGACCAGCTATCATGGTCGCATTTTTATCACCTGTCATGCTATGCGTCACTTTCGCACTTACGTATTTGTTAGAACGTGACAGCCATGGTGACAAATGATAAAGAGCCGGCCATCTTAGCCCTACAGTTCATCTATTTCAGTTTATATTCAGTAATTACTTCTCTTGTTTGTACAGTTGCACCGCTGCCCGCGTTGCCGCGAGCATTACTGCTGGGAGTGCGCAAGTGCGGTCGCGGCGACTCTGCATGTGTGTCCGGCTTGCGCGTCGCGTCCACACCTGTACCAGCGGCTGCCAGACCACGAGTGAAGCGAGGTCATGTTAGTAGTGTAGTATATAGCTTCCAGCAGTTATTTAGGATGTGAAAATCCACAAGAGAGACTTTTCAAGCGTGTGCCCGCGCGGCGTCTAAACCTGTACCAGCGGCTGCCGGGCCACGAGTGAAGTGAGGACGTGTGTGTTAGTTGTTCGTGAGCTTATGTCACCGAATGCTGGCAATAATTGAGGCTGTTAAGTGTTACACTCCACGGATAGTATAATAATAGTTTATCGGACTACTAGTGGGATTGCTACCAGCTGCTGGCAGACCGTAAGTGAAGTGAAGACATAAGTTAGTGTGTATATATTTACGAACACTGGTTCGGACGCTCGATACAGTTTGAATACATTTCACGGCTACGACTATACTGAGAAGACACTGTTATTGAGGTAGTAACACGAACGCAAACAGACGAAATATTTGAATGTTTCATTTCTTACGCATCACCGCGGTCGTGGACGCCTAAGATGACGCACGAATTTGACAAATTTAGACAGCTGAAACTACTATGCCTAGATCAAAAAATAAAGTAATTATGCCTATATACTGTCCGAACTGTGGAACAGCATTGTCAGTGATCTTCAGTTGTCAAACATTGTACTGTTGTATATTATGTGCTGCTACTAATAAATCCATCCATCAGTTGGAAAGTGACATTTGAATATCAGTCTTATTGGTACATGATAAAGTTCATTGGCAATGTGCGAAGTCGGTGGAGGGGGAAGTGGCGCTGATCGTCACAAACACAGGTAATCTTATGGAATGTCCGATATTAGTACTAGCGGCAGCCGCTTGAACTAATTTTACTCCATAAGATTTAACATAGAAAGTCCGACAAAATGAGGGCAACACTAGTCGTGCACGTAGCGAATAGAAGAATAATAAACCAAACTGATGAGGGTAGCGTAGCTATAATACAAACTAAATATTCAACATTCAAATAATAAAAACGGTGTATTTTTTATAAAGTGTTTATTTATATCACAATTCGCCCTTCCACTGAATATGTTGTTTATAAGATTTTCGCCAAACGTACATCAATACTCTATACTAATACTCAACCGTTATGCATATTTCGGTTTAAATTTTAAATTTACAATTATATATATCACAATGATTATACCGACATAAACATGTTAGTCAGACCATGGTATGGTAGTCGCTGTTTTAGTTTATTTTTGTCGATCAAAATAACTGGGACTACCGTAGACTTTTTTAACCTTTTGCACCCCAAGGACGGATAATAATTATAACCGCGCCCGACAACGTCTATGAGCGCAGACTTATCGACAATATAACTATTATTCCTTGCAAGTTTTATTCAATTTTTATTTAACGTGGAGTATAAAAGATCAAATGCATTCACAATCAACAAATATAGAATATATAAATATACATACAACATTAAACAGTTAAGCGACAATAGAGCAGCCTATATCATTAAATTGTTTAACAAACAACAATTCAGTTTAAATCACAGATAAAAAATCTCGCAATGAGGAAACGTAGTGCAGCACTGCACACGGCCTTCGGCGTCTCACTTTAAATTAAAAAAAAAACTAACGCTAAACATACATCGATGCTGGTATGTATAATTAATCGCACTGATTCCTATTCTATAGATGTTTGTGTGTAGGTATGTAGGGTCAGAAATCAGTGTAGCTGACTGTACATATGTACATCGTACAAGCTATACTTCCTTGATGAATTAATTTAGTTATTAACATTATACAGCTATTGAGAATATATTGTTGCGATAAACTCCCTTTGAATAGTTTGAATTACATAAGTACCGATGCAAATTAACCTTTTCGACGCCGTGTCAAACACAAAAGCTGTCATTCAGACGCAACGTCACCGAAGTGTCAAAACTGAAATTGAACTTTATGCATATGCACCTAGGTCTATGTTGCTCTGTGGTCTATGACCGATTAATACGTCTTTGGCGTTGAACCTGCGGTGCGTATATATTGGTCATTGGCGTCCAAAAGGTTAAGATTGCTTAGGGTGGTATCCCATCTGTCTAATTTCTTTGTCCAATGTGTATTAAGTCACACATTTTGATTAATGAAAGAGTGCGACGCAATCACATTGGACAAATAAATTGTACCGGTGGAATACCACCCTTAGGTTCACTTAAAATGTTACCATTGTTTAAAATGGAATACATGTCAAAACAGTCCAATAAGTAACAAATATCATAAGCTTGAAATTTGAGACGTACTATAAAATTAACTACGTTATATCACAAAGCAGCGCATAATTTATTATTCGAGTTTTATTTACCTACATATTATAATATAAAAGGCAATATATCTCCCTTACGACCCGAGAGTCGTATCGTATTATATAAGATACCAATTAAAGTGGCTGCCATACTTTGTATATAAAACTAACAAGTGTTTGATAATATGATTATCAAAATATTTCTGTTTCATATAATATAAAAGTTAAAATGCATGATATTATACCTACAAGTATCAGGAAGCCTATCTACTAATGTATGAACATA
This sequence comes from Cydia amplana, assembly GCF_948474715.1. NCBI lineage: Eukaryota > Metazoa > Arthropoda > Insecta > Lepidoptera > Tortricidae > Cydia > Cydia amplana. Next base: position 19,304 of record NW_026947479.1, on the reverse strand, counting down.
CTATGCGGTAGACATTGTATGATGATATTTTAAAACCAGCATTCAGAGATCATCTTCTAAGTAATAAAGTTTAGGACTTCATTAAATATATATTCAGTTACTTACTAATATCAAAATAAATATTAGGTGCCTTTGATACATATGTTTACATAATACATATGTTTGTGTGTCAATAAAAAATCGTGCTCCCAGTATACCTAGTTAAAATGCTAATAAATAAGTTATACATATTTTCATTGTCAGTGGTCCAAAGTTTCACTTAAGTACATTTCACACTACAATTATTCTACTGCAATTCAAACCTCTTGGTTATTCGCAGCTTTTTTCCTCGTCACCCACAAAAAGTTAGGTTTCTGATAATACTGTTCAATCTGCAACAGAGACTTGCCCTTCGTCTCTGGCAGTAAAAGGAATAGGGCTACAGTAGCGAGTGAGGATGACGCGCCGAAAAGCCCGAAGACACCCGTCATGCCAATCTTGTCTTTCATGACCGGGTAAAGTTTAGTGAATCCGAATAGGACTGCGTTGAAGAGGCAGAATATGTAGCCGCCGCACAGGCCGCGTACTTTGGTAGGGAGGAGTTCGCCTATCATTAGGCCGGGGAGGAGGAAAAAGCCTAAGGTGTTGAAGCCTACGTAGGACAGTATGAGGATGGGTGCGGCATAGCCGTCGGTTCCCTGGGACAACACGTAGGTGAGGGAAAGGGTACATACGGCGGTGCCGACGCCCGAGATCATGACAAGCACGCGCCGGGTCAGACGCATGAGCAGCGCGCACGCGACCACGGTGACGCAGAGGCGGACCAGGGCGCTCGCGTTGGCGGTCACCTGCGGATAATTGGTTAAGGGGTTAAATTCCGGAGTCGGATAATCCCGAAAATAAATTTAAAAGCACTCAGATTCCGTTGTAATAAGATAACTTTTTCGGAATCATCCGCCATTTTTTTTGGCTTTCGGAATTACCCTAATACACCTTAAATAAAACATTGTATCAAGACTTGATCGGCAGTTGTAACAGGCGTAGCGGTTGAGACACCTGTAATAATTTAATATCTTATACGGATACGGACCAGACAATAGCATTAGTAATATAGTAATGACATTAATTTTAAGTTATGTCATGATTAATTACTAATTACAGTGTAGTAATTGGAATAATGAAGTTAGTTTAATATTTTGCTTTACACGCAGAAGCGAAGTTGTGTCTAATTTTTTTGCGCTTGTAGCGAAAGATATTATTACTCGTACAGCTGATTTTATTTATAAGCTATAGGTACTGAATAAATTTCGTGCCAATAATGGGGAACGCAAAACTGTCTATTTGACTATTTCTCTTTGACATTGCTGAAATTCCTAGCAATAAAAATATGTCGCAATATATAAAATATTTTGCACTTCTTTATGCGTCAATCGCCGAGATTAAACTTTTGATTAAATGATGAAAACATGTGCTAGACACGTTTGTGCTAGCTTACAACATCGATATCAGCTGATGTCTGCGTGACGCAAAACGTGAGAGTGACTTGATAATTTTAAAGGTCGCGCGATATGCCTTGATAGTAAAGTATGACAAATGACGACACGTTGGACTGACCCAAACATCTACGGAATTACATTGACATTGATACTACATGCAGTAGCAGGGTATTTTATTTATATTTACTTAGAAAGCGACGAATTAAAGATGTAGGTACAAGTACCTACTTACATTGGGCACTCCGCTCGCTTCAGCGTTTTTGACTAGGCCTTCTCTTTGTAATTTTCAACGTGCACCTATTAGTTTCACATTCCCGTGTTCAGTCAGTACTTAGTTCCATTAATAAAAATTAAAAACTATCTATTTAGGGCTCATTTAGACGGTACGAGAACTCGCACGCGAGTTTCATTACATCGCGTCATTTGATCGGTCGGCTGAATTGATGTAACCTCAATGGTCCGCAATGTAACTAAAATCGTATACGTAGCGCGCGACAATAGTGTTTAATGTTGGCCGGAGCCCAGATTGTAAAAAACGCCATTTGCCAAATCAAAATGAAAGTCATCTAGTCTTGAATAATTCTACGGTTTAGACTCACTTGTTCAATGTTAGTATGTCTCACAACAGTTTAAATTGGATCATCTAGTCTTATTCACCTGAGGATCGAGCGCACCGCCCGAGTCCCTGACCATGTCCACCGCGTAGAATATGACCACATAGCTGCCGGACAGAATCTGCAGCATGTTGAACAAGTTGATCAGCAGCAATGGTTTCAGCACCGGCGCGCGGGTCACAGTCGCGAAGAATCGGATGCTGTGCTCTCCCCTCGCTTTTTCCTTCTCCCGAGCTGATATCAGCTCGTGGAGCTCGCGCTGAGCCTGAAAAAAACACGTTGTTAATTTACAGACTACCACATTGTTCTAAGATTAGTAGGGCCTAATTTACTCCGATTAAATTTAAATCATGTTTAATTGGAACAGAAGTATTTGTTACAATTTATCCGATTTTAAAACAAAAGAATAAAACTATTGTTTTGGACTTCACTGGCTTTTTAGGGTTCCGTAGTCAACACTAGGAACCCTTATAGTTTCGCCATGTGCGTCTGTCTGTCTGTCTGTCTGTCACAGTCTACACGTAAAGTGGGGGTGTATTATTGTGGGGTATCGTTGGATAGGTCTTTCAAAACGAATAGGGGTCTTCAACAATCATTTTTTTATTAAGTAAATATTTTCAGAAATTATCGCTCCGAAAGAAAAAAAGTTGTGTCCGAAAGTAGGTACTCCCTTTTGCTTGTAATGTAGGTACATATGATACGATACTTACTAATAGCCCCCGTTTAGCCTATTCTGACAGAGTGGTAACTACGGAACCCTACACTGAGCATGGCCCGACATGCTCTTGGCCAATTTCTATAGTGGGCCGCTAGAGGATTAATAATGGTTCTAGTTTTGAAGTAAACAGCAGACAGTATCATTAGTTACATCATTCTTATGCGTGTTGTCAAGTTGAAGGCTATTTTACGTAGGTACTCAATTAATGAATTATTTGCTGACTCCTTATTGCGTTAGGCTCAGTCACGTGACCTCTGTAACACGTTGAAAGGAAAGGTGGGTGGTGGGTGGAACCTAAATAGGTTGGTTGCCAAGTTGACGGAACATCTGGAATTTTACGTCACAGATTTTCGGATGTTAGTATTTCCGAAAAGTTACGTCAATTCTCGAGCAGGTCTATATAGTTGGGACATTACAATACTTTAATTTAAACCCGTTTAATTGACTAATAGAGTAAGATATGAGATGTGTTGTGTTGTGTACCTACTACCTACACTTAGTATGACGCCAACGGTCAAAGCAATAAATTCAAATGTCTAGACACAAAACTCTGAATACACTTCCAGTTTTTTGAGTCACGAGTTAAATAGGTAGGTACCTACGTATCTTACGTAGATATGCTTTTGGCTAAATAAATATGAGTTAGGGGAAGTCCGGGTAAAGCGAACACCCCAGGCAAAGCGAATTCGGGCTCCCAATCCTAAACTATTCGACTTTGTCGCACCACGCGCCTATATGATATTCAGGATCCTTCGCTCTATAAGCGGCAAGCGTCACAGGGAGCGGTCGCTGTGAGTGTCGTCGGTGACGAGTCAAAATGTGTTTTTAGTGCAAAATATTCGATTTTGAAAGGTAAGTACATTGTATGTTATTTTGTCACAGTAATTATCTCGAATTTTAATTCAAGATGCTTCTATTGCTTATTAAAGTATCTTCCTTTTACAACGCATTTCTTTTAAAACAATCCAATGGTTATTATTTTTTTATTTTTTATTTCTTTAACTGACTGAATGGGCAAAGTGGATCGGGCAAAGCGGATAGCGTGTTCACTTTGAATTTATTAGGTAATTTTTTCTTACGATAATATTTTGTTACAGATGGTATATAAATATCAAAAAAAGATCGATAATGGCTCCTGTCTAACAGACGTCATGGAAATGGCTATCAGAACGTGGATTCGCTGTGTTAAAATGTCTTCAGAAATGCCGTGAAGACTTATGCTTATGAAATCAGTAAAAATATATCAAAAGTTACTTGTGACAGCTTTTTCTAATTAATATTATTGAAATGATCTTATGTTAATTAATTTTCACTTAGTTATTAAGTTCACTAAGATTTTATGAGTAATATTTGCTTTGCCCGGGGGCATGTTTCACTTTGCCCGGCACCCTGGGCAAAGCGAATAAAATATCTTTTTTTACGTTTTGTTCAAAATTGCAGCAACTATTAAAGATTGGAGGCTAGTGTTGTTATAAATTAAAAGATTATTAAATAAAGACTTATTATTGATACTTTTTTCATTTCTTCCTCGTTAAATTTTTCTGTTATGTCAAGTCAAAGGTAAAGGTGTTCACTATGCCCGGACTTCCCCTATTCTTATAACAGTGGCTATGCTGTTGTCAAAGATGATGCGGTGTGACGACCGAATTCGTTACAGTGGACGTTAGCTTCAGTACGGTTACCATCAGTTTGTCACTGACATAAACGCCGTCGAGAACGTAATTTACTTTCTATACATCCCGTTTGCACTAATATGCGAGTGCGAGCGAGATGTATAGAAAGTAAATTACGTTCTCGACGGCGTTTATGTAAGTGACAAACTGATGGTTACCGTACAAGAGTTCGGTATAGCAACGCCAAACGCTAATCTAAATAAATACCTACCTACTTAAAAAGTACCTATTGCAATATTTTTCACCAAATTTTTAGTTAATATCATATGACGAAAATCATAGCTGAAAAAACATGATTGAAATTCAATTTATCTTCTAGTTGTTACTGTTGATAGATTACCTATACTTATTACTTAACCATAACAGATTAGACTAATGCGTGGGTTGTTGTTTTGTAGGGGTTGTCATGGCAATTCGTTAATATCGTCCCTGAAAACCTAGAGTAGCAGGTGAACTAGGCAGGAATTAGGTAATAAAAAAAATCGAGTCTAAACATTCGCGCGCATGTAAACAGTAAATAGATAAGTGGAGTTTGATTAATAGACATGTTTTGAAACTGATCATATGAGCTAAATTGACTTTGATTCTACGATATAAATTACGAATAAATACCTTATATAAACAAGAAGTTAATAGGCATATGTATGTACAAGTTCTCAAAGATAGGGAACAACAGAGATCTCCGTGAATCATAAGCACTAGTGATTAAAACACAAGTGCGTTTCAGTTTACGTTCGAGAAACGAAACATCAATTGTGATTGTCGTGTTGTTGAGCTCATTACAACCATTTGTACCGGTTGATGGAATCACATGACAAACAATGGAATATTATGAACGTGCCTGATGAATTATGCAAGGTATTTTTACACGTGCCCGGAACGCCCGTCTTTCTAATGTGATATTTCACATTTGTTTGTGGAGAAAATGAGATCGGTAGTTCTTTTTCGGGGGATAAAATGAGGTTAATAATGATTCCTAAACCAGTATGAATTGGGCGCCGGGGGCTCTAATCTTTAAATCCATCGTCGCTCGGCTACCAACGCTGCTCTGGGTGCCTAGCCAACGTACCAATCGTTTATGCTCCGTAGCGTTATAGCAACCCCAAACACAATAAGGTTGCTTTGTTTTATAACAGACTTCCTATGGCCACCTATCTCCATCATCAGATCAGCTCGATGGTAGCATAAAATTACATTGTCACCCGGCTTACCTACATAATATGTAGGTATGCAAATTTTCAGCTTCATCGGAAACCGGGAAGTGAGTCAAATTTAACTTGAAAAAATAATTTGACTACAGACCCACAAACAGACAACGGGACAGGTGAAACTAAATAAAAGCTTGTAATAAATCTCACGCTAAATATACAAATGAATTGACCTTAGCCATAAGGTAAATAAGTAAATATGTAGCTCGGTAGGTACCCGCTAAATAAGGATAACTGTTCAAATAAATTTAAATGCAAATTACATAAGTCACCTACATCATGTTGCTAAATCGTTATTGTAGATTTCAAACCTACCAACGGTAGAACCATTGTCTCGGGCCGTTACTTCTACAAATGCACGGGTACATTCGATTCGAAGTTAAAGGTCATTCTTTACATAGACCACATCGGTAGCGAATCCACATGAATATGTTAGTGCTAACGAGTATTTTATGTTGTAGTTGTAATAGTTGTATTAGGTTCTTTCATAGAAGTTTATCATTGTAAAGTTTTTACGTCCTTGTAGATGTAGATTGTCAGTAAACACCTTTTGTACCCTAGATAACTTAATTTAAAGGGTTATTTTTGTAATGGTTTTCTTTGGTGATGCAATAAAGAAAATTGAAGTGCTTACTTTCACTAAGGGAGTATTATACCTAATTGTCTGAACTCCATTTGCCTTATTGACTACCTCTACAAAATAAAATATTATACCTTTTATAGAAAGGAACAATTTGTAGGTACAATGTGAGGAAGTTAGATCAATAGGTACTTACAATGTCAAAGCGATAAAGTGTGGTTGAAAGGATATTAACTAACAAGTAACACAACACTACACATAACGATGCAACTATTGTTAGTATTGCAGTTAAATCATTCCTTTAGAACCTTTTTAAAAGGATAAACAAAGCATTAGTATAATGTAGTGGTCGCTTTATTTGAAACCGCAATACCATAAACAAGTTAGCTGCGCATATTTTTAAGTTACGAGCCAACATAAAGCAGATTAATATTTTAGTTCGGAAAAATCACTCAATCGGAACCTACTTTTGTTTTGTCTAATTTCTACTTTTAAGAACAATTGGCACGTTTTCGTAGATTGAAATTACTGAATACTAGGTGATCTCTTGTGTTGGACGCTAAGATGTTTTGAATAAGTATTGAAACAACAATTAAGTAAATAAGTGAGCTTTTAGTTAGTTGTTAGTTGAGTTTCAGAATGAAATGTTTCCAAAAAGGACTTACAATATCAGGATCACCGCGCAGGCGAGCCATCGCAGCCATGGCATCGTGGAACCGGCCCTGCCTGGCCAGCCACGTAGGGCTCTCGGGTGAAAAGCAGAGCGCCACAACCGCTAACCCTGGGAGCACTATTGACAGCAGAGCGACGGACCGCCATGGCAGTACCCCGCCCAGGGCATAAACGTAGAGAACGCCCAAGGAATACGCCACGAACGGCGCTCCGATCAGCAGGCCTCGCAGCCGCGGTTCGGCTATTTCGCCCAAGTAAACCTGAGGACAATGAAGGCAATGTATAAGTTTCTTTTCGCTGTTGAGTTGTCATAAATTTGACGTGGGCTCCGTAAGAGAAGAGCTACCTAAAACTGTTTCTAAACAAGGACATAGAGAAATATAATAAGACAAGAGTGCTCACTCCATACATCAGTTAGACTATTAATTTCAGTGTCTACATCTAGCATCGAGTAGCGGAACTATCAGTACTGCTACTTGACAATAGATGTAGCACCGACCGGAACGTCTTATGCTATTGAGATAAGACTTTCCGGTCGGTGCTACCTCTATTGTCAAGTAGCAGTACTGATAGTTCCGCTACTCGATGCTAGATGCTAATAGTCTTTTTGGTACTAAAACTGATGTATGGAGTGAGCAATCTATGTATTTTTTTTCTCTATGACAAGGATAAGCATTTAATGTATCTATTTTTAATAACCTATTCTGTTAACCCCAAACTCGAAATCAAAGAACATCCTGTTGAAAACCTGCATGCCGTTGCGAATGGACCGTATGCGGGTAGATTTCTGAAGCGTTAGCTTACGACTCGTAAGCTACTATAAAATGCATCTTACCTGTGAAGCCGCCACTGACACCAACAGCGAAGCCACAGAGTACTCTGCCGAACAGCAGCATGCCGTTGTATATGGACATGCCTATGATGATAGTAGAGCCTGTAACGTTACGGCGTATGAACCTATAATAAAGGAAATCTTACCTGTGAAGGCGCTGCCATGACTCCAACAGCGAAACCACAGAGAACTCTGCCGAACAGCAGCATGCCGTTGTGTATGGACGTGCCTATGATGATCCACCCTATGATGAGGGGTAGCGTGCAGCTTTGTAGCGTGCGCTTCCGGCCGATGAACTCCATTATGGGGCCGGAGACCATTGAACCAAGGGGCGTGGCGGCTGAGTGAATGCTGGCTGCAAAAAAAATATGTTTAGAGAATAAAGGCTTTCACTTGGAATTTTAAACAAAACCTGTGACAATACCTACTGCAAACATATTATTTAAGCGAGTTAAGAGTTCGTTTAGCGGCGCGGTATTAGTGCAGTTATTACAATCACGTCACGACAACGGCGCCGACTTCAACTTCTCTATGTAAGGATAGCCTTTTGCTTACGAAAGCTTTTAAGTACCTCTTTTTACCCGCTTATTATGATTTTAGCGGTTTATTCTGTAAGCATATGTTTGTGTCTTGTGTTTCACCGTGGCTTCAAAACAATCAAAACTATAGAGCCGATTTGGCGATCTAAAACTCGGGGGTGACGATGATGATGAGAAATGATAATTAAGTTCTTTGGTTTCCGTAGTCATTAGGTATTACTGTTTACTATTAAAGTCAATTTTTTTATTCGGTAGACTAAAATGACATTTCATAGTATGAAATGACATTTTATGTTCATACTATGAAATGTCATTTTAGTCTACCGAATAAAAAAATTGACTTTAGTATTACCTAAGATTACTGATAATCAGTTTTAGGACTGATTCACCGTACGAGTGTCGCTTATGTACCTAATACCTACTTATTCTATGCTACCAATTTATTTCAAATTCGGTGTACCTATAGGTACAAAATGGTCGGGAGCTGGACGATGATGTAGTTTGCCATTGTAGGCAAAGAACGCCATCCTTTTACCTTTGTCAACTAATGCACGGCCATATCCGGAGCGGTAAATGGTGGAATCCATCCGTACAAATGAGAACGCGGTCTAGGTACATCATAGGTAAATGCTAACTAATCACGAGACGACTCGTGTAGCCATAACTTAAATGACACAATTATCATGTCAAAGAATAATTTTAATTTAATCGTTTAATTATGCGAGGAGTAAATGGTTTCAGCTTCTTTTAAATGTCACCATTAATCATTTAATAGGTTTTTTCTATAAAATAGACTCTGAGCTAATGTCGTAATATGGTGTAATTTACACGCGTTCTATCTCTAGAGGAACAAACATACATTCGTATAGTGATAAAAACTTTTTCCTTCTTTGCGTAGCGTTGTCGGGTAATAAATATGCATTATGCCTATTTAATATCTATCTGATTCAAAGTTTAAGTTCACTCCATCCATGGCATAAGTTGGTCTCTAATGATTTCGGTTTTCAGGAACTCATAATTTTGTTACTAAGCGTTGTTATATTACAAATATTATTATAGTATTGGCGCGAGCGAGACGCACGAGCGACTGACATCATTTAGATATCATTTTGATGTCACAATGTAAGTTTGAATTGGCCCCTAGAATGCATAACCTATTGTTATACAAGCTTTAAAATTTAATTCCTAACTGACTGCTTCGAACAGGCGTGCGAATTTATGCTACCCATAGTAAGTGATTCGGTATTTCATCTCTCTTATGTCATCGAAAAAAGGTGAATACGTGTATTCTGGACCAGAATACCAAAGTTTCTGGTACCTATTAACTATGACTGTAAAAGTATACACAGATATAAATAGCAGACCAGTATAAAAACGAGATGATTCGGGAATAAGTAGGTACTTGTTGTTTGCCAATTTTTTAGGGTTCTGTACCCAAAGGGTAAAATCGGGACCCTATTACTAAGACTCCGCTGTCCGTCCGTCCGTCCGTCCGTCTGTCACCAGGCTGTATCTCACGAACCGTGATAGCTAGACAGTTGAAATTTTCACAGATGATGTATTTCTGTTGCCGCTATAACAACAAATACTAAAAACAGAATAAAATAAAGATTTAAGTGGGGCTCCCATACAACAAACGTGATTTTTGACCGAAGTTAAGGGCCTACTGCAGCCGCGTCTGGCGCTTCGTAAACCACGCCCGCTAGTTCTTCCCTCCCCGCTAACACGCACACATGGAAACGCTTCGCGCCGCACGTGAAGTTTGTGTGACCTTTTAGCACCATCTAACGTTACAGAAGTTAACTACCATTATACGTGGTCGCTGCGGTCGGCCAGAAACTTAAATTCGGAAAAAATTGAAACAGATGGCGTTGTTACTTGTTCATAATAGCAAACAATAAAATAATTAATTCATAAACCTGCATATTTATTGTTGTTTTGGAAGATGTTAACATCATAGAAGCAGCAGCGTATATAGCATATAAGTTAAGAGTATTGATAATAAGAAAATAGCACAAGAACAGAAAAGAGATTATTTTTGATAAAATATGATGAAAACAGATTTACTTGATTACGCTCACCTGACTTTGCGGTCACTAAATGCAAATTTCAACCTTATTGTTATGGGGTTACAATAACCCTGGGGTTGCAGGCGTCCATGGTCGTTATTATTATAAATGCTTTGGTTGAAATGCTTTTTATTAACCCTCGAATTTTTCATAGGTACAGTCACCTGCAATAATATGTTACTCTTCGACGGCCGCAAAAATATGTGACACGCTCTTATGGCTCTACAAATAAGATCTAACATGATCTACCGCAAAACGGCCTTCGGTGTGTAACATATTATTGCAGCTGCCTGTACTCGTATTCATTGTTGTATAGGTAGGTATTAATATCTTTTATCCGATCGATTTGCATTTATTTGAAATAAATCACAGTGTTTAGTAATTATATGTTTTATTGAATAAGAGATTATTTAGGTATGTAAGGAATACAGGGTGCCTTTTTGAAACACTCATTTTTAGGGTTCCGTAGCCAAATGGCAAAAAACGGAACCCTTATAGATTCGTCATGTCTGTCTGTCTGTCTGTCCGTCTGTCCGTCCGTATGTCACAGTCACTTTTTTCCGAAACTATAAGAACTATACTGTTGAAACTTGGTAAGTAGATGTATTCTGTGAACCGCATTATATTTTCACACAAAAATAGAAAAAAAAATGGGGTATCTATGGATAGGTCTTCAAAAATGATATTGAGGTTTCTAACATAATTTTTTTCTAAACTGAATAGTTTGCGCGAGAGACACTTCCAAAGTGGTAAAATGTGTGTGTCCCCCCCCCCTGTAACTTCTAAAATAAGAGAATGATAAAACTAAAAAAAATATATGATGTACATTACCATGCAAACTTCCACCGAAAATTGGTTTGAACAAGATCTAGTAAGTAGTTTTTTTTTAATACGTCATAAATCCCCTAAATACGGAACCCTTCATGGGCGAGTCCGACTCGCACTTGGCCGCTTTTTCTGGATAATTTTGAATTTCAATTGTCAGGGGTGCCTACATTATTTTTTAATACATTTTACAACGACAACAAACAAAAGTTCAAATTCGCCGTATTTTTATTACCCGGGTCGATCGCAACAAAATAGAAAATCATGTTTTTCAAATCTAAGCGTTATTGTAATTTATCTCAAATAACCAAAAAGTCAATCTGACTAGAACTTAAAAACGAACTGAATTATTTTAATATGTCGATTTTTCTTGGTGACCCAGGAGAATTTTTTTTTATCCCATACAAAAAGAGCGTATCCCAATCGCGTATCGGTTTTGGTTTTTACTTATAAGTGTGAAAAATATATTCTACCATATACGAAGGATGTGTGTTTTATCATGTTTTATATGTCTTTTTGTACAATAAAGTGTTTTACTGCTACTAATATATCATATTAACGATTAACTAAAAAGGTATTTACATCTAATTTAACTGGTAAATTATTACAGTCCGCTAAAATTAATATATATTCAAAAAAATATTTGTTAATATGTCCCAAAATCATGGCTCATTTTTTAAGTCTCCTGACTTACCAAACATATCGCAACGAAGGCAAGGGTACAACGCGGCATCGTGAACCTAATAACGTAACGTTTCAGTTACTTTTTTAGTCGCCGACCATTTTATCCGGGGTACGAAAAGAGGTATTAGATCTATCCTGGGTCTAATATGTTATAAAAACATAGTTTTTTGAAAAATGTTCGTAGGTAGTACACAAAATTTACATTTTCTTTTAAATGTGATTTGGGTCATCGTTCTCCCTGGTGACTTTTCTGGTGACCCAAGAGACATCAATTTTATTATGACTCAGGAGACTTTTTTTCTATGCACTTTGATTTTTTTGATGCGCTAATTTTGTAATCTAAAATAACTTTAAACTGCTGATATACTTATATCACTTTGCTGATGAGTGGAAGTGGAATTTAAACTTAATTTATTGTTCTCTCCCTTGACATTTTGGCATACATTTGACATGCTGCAGTGCACTCCTAACGTTAATAAAGACATAATTTTTAGAAAAAGCTTTAGGAAAACTCACTCTTGAGCTTAAAACGATTAAGTCCTTATCATATTATGTTAGATTTTTAGTACAGACCCCAAATCAGTGAAAATGTGTCTTAGCCAACTAAATTTGTCTCTGGGAAAAGTACGATATCCCTAAAAATTGTACGTACATTTCGCATTTTTCTGAAGGAACGGAATTCATAAATTGGGTTATTATTATTTTTTCAGATTATTTGATTGCATTGACATATCACCAAGATAGATAGAACATTTAAGTTACCAGAAGAAAAGCATTTGTGTTCTTTAATAGTGTGGAAAAAGTAGGTTCGATTCCCGGGCGCGATTAAGCGAATTTAAAAAAAAACAACGTGTTGCATTCCGGGAGTGCCGACAGAAGTGAAAACTCAATGACTAGTCCAAAATGTCTGCAGCACTATGTATAATTGACCCATCCTCCTTTCTATTGAAAACTTTTGGTTCCGAAATTGCTGGTCAGTGAGCTTGTTTAAAATTCGAAAATCAAATTTATTAATTATAATAATTTATTTATTTGGTCATGATATTTTGAGTTTTATTCACCAGTACTAGAGTTCACTTTTATTAGCGATTTCATCAAGATGTAGCTTTATTGAATTATATTTGAGTGATATAAAGTTATAATACTGTGAGATCCTCGTATTTCAGCCCGTACAAGATTATAACCTTTTTCATGTAATGTCATTGAGTTTTTCTTTATTGATTTAAATGCCATCTAAACCTTACGGTCACATGATCGCCTTACGCTGTCTCGAGTTTATCATTTTTTCCCCACCTCATAAAGTGCCTAGCGCCGCTAAAGAAGTTTTCACTTCAAAAATCTTTGAATGCAGTTGTTTCTTTAAAAAACAATAATGTTTCATTTAAGTAAAATGAGCAAACTTAAGGTTTTAAGGCACTTTCCCTCCAGGGCCCATAATTTTTTTCCACCCGGTAGTAGACAACTATTTTTTTCGACTAAATGAAGTTTTATTAGATAAATCGTTGATCACATGGTTCGTTTCACACATCACATCAAATCGTTTGTCATCACAATCAAAATTTGTCAAAAGTAATGAAATTTATGCCAAAAAAACATAAATAAAACATATAAATTCAACACATTTTTTTAATAAAAATCTTTCTCGATGATATAAAAAAGAACATCGACAAATTATGTTCAAAGAATTAATATCAAAACAGATGTCATAATTAGGATTGGCTACTTTAAGAAAGGGACAGAGAGATTTAATCCTCTCGCTCTGCACGTTTTTCTCATTCCTCCTTGTCAAGCCAAAATAAACTATAAAATGATAGTAACACAGTACATTGTAATATTCACTTTTTCCACGGTATCATGTCATTGTAAATTACTTATGTGAAATTGTAGTGGCGTGCGACTTTCAAACCGGAGGTCACGGGTTCGAACCCCGGCCCGTGCAAGTGAGTTTTTGTAAGTAGAGACCTTTTTTAGTGGTACTTAAATATAATAACTTTTCGTATTATTGAAATAAAATATTTTATTCAAACAAACTTAATAATATAATAATTAAAACGAGTAATATCAATTAGTTTTTAATATTTATTCAATTATTTTAAATTATTTGAGCATGAAACATACTAGATTTATTTTTATCATTACAATAGAAAAAAAGCAAAAAATATATTCTTATAGATATTTTATTTTCAAACAAAAATAAAGCAAAAAGTTACGGTTAGATTCTGATGGCTAAATACCAAACAGCTACCGATACATTTCAATATCTGTCGAAATTTCCTAACCCGTTGTAACTGACAAAGAGTATAGATTTCGACGTAGCATGACGTAGCTAAGCAAACACGCACACATGCGTAACGTATAGGCCTGTAAGAAGGCACCATCATAGGTTTACCTCCGATTCCGTTACTACTCAATGGAGTTACGACTCAACGTTTATTGGATATTAAAATTTTACGTAATTCGGAGCGCTGCGCGAAGTGACATAGGTCTTACCTCTTTGAGGCACGACGGCCATCTAACATTACTGGCATAAAGGATGCATTTATGACTTTGACGCATGACAGAAAGAGAAACGGAACTGCGTAAAATGGGCGTTTGCTGTTGAATTCATAAAATCAAAAATCGATAATAAATCCATCGGTAAAGGATAATAAGTTAATATTTAGTTCTTTGAAAGTTAAGACGAGATGAAAACCTTTGCTGTAAGGTGGGTTGTGCTGGATATGGATGTGTTTTCTAGTTGCACGAAGCTAAAACCGAAAAATGAACACGTAAGTTTGGATTTATTTTCTATCGAGAAAATTTTAAGCATTCGTGTTTCGACTACTACGAAATGTCTTATCATATAGTCAAGAAACATATATCCGAAAATCACTACTGTTTGTTTCCGGGGCTAGCCACTGCCACCTTTCTAAGATCCTGTTATTTTTCGATGCACGGCCTTAAGCAACGTCGGGCGGGGTCAGTACTTGGATGGGTGACCGTTTTTTTGCTTGTTTTGCTCTATTTTTTGTTGATGGTGCGGAACCCTCCATGCGCGAGTCCGACTCGCACTTGGCCGGTTTTTTCTAAACACTGACGTAATCCGTTAGGTAGACATTTTACGATTTTTTGCAGTGTCATCGTGCGATGGCGCGACGGAGTTCTTTAACCACAGCACAGTTGTTAATAGCACAGATGATATATTAGGTAGGTAGGTATACTTAAATACGAAACTGTCATACCAACTCATTTAATTTATAAATATCTGGGTGACCGAGCTTCGCTCGGAAAACATATAAAAACTCGAAAATGCGCGTTTTTCCAGAGATAAGACCTAGCTAGATCGATTTTTCGCCCCCGAAAACCCCCGCATAGCAAATTTCATCGAAATCGTTAGAGCCGTTTCCGAGATTCCCGAAATATATATATAAATAAACAAGAATTGCTCGTTTAAAGGTATTAGATTGGGTTAGTTTAGCGTATCGCAAGTGTTTAATTTTTTAGGGTTCCGTACCCAAAGGGTATAAAAAACGGGACCCTATTTCTAAGACTTCGCTGTCCGTCCGTCCGTCTGTCACCAGGCTGTATCTCATGAACCGCGATAGCTAGACAGTTGAAATTTTCACTAATGATGTCTCTGTTGCCGCTATAACAACAAATACTAAAAATAAAATAAATATTTAAGGGGGGCTCCCATACAACAAACACGATTTTTGGCTCCATTTTTTTTGTTGATGGTGCGGAGCCCTCCGTGCGCGAGTCCGACTCGCACTTGGCCGGTTTTTTAACATACAGGACAATTCGAACTTGGACTGCTATCAGACTGATCGTGCATTTCGCTCGTACTTATGTAAGATGTATTTCCTGTGAAATTTAAATGTTTCTAATAAACCTGCTAATATCTATTCATCATCTTCATCTTCCTCGCGTTGTCCCGGCATTTTGCCATAGCTCATGGGGGCCTGGGGTCCGCTTGGCAACTAATCCCAGGAATTGGCGTAGGCACATTGGTGTTAAGAAAGCGACGCCATCTGAGCTTCCTACCCAGAGGCTGAACTAGGCCTTATTGGGATTAGTCCGGTTTCCTCACGATGTTTCCTTCGCCGAAAAGCGATTGGTAAATGTCAAATGATATTTCGTACATAAGTTCCGAAAAACTCGTCTATTGCATCCCAAAAACTTCCAAAATGCGAAAATAAATGTGGTGGACGCGTGAAACCCGAGTAATAACGGCTCAGCCCATCTAAAAAACGCGCTGCCTGTGGTGACTGACTATACTGAGAGATAAATCTTCGTACTATTTTCTCATAATTAATCTTATCAAATATTAGTAGACAAAATCACACAGATAAATCAGATCACCGATAAGATTATCAGCTTATTGCTTAATCCTGTTACCGCAACTGTAATGCGCTAGAATAATCTGATGTTATTACGTAATACAAGTAGATATTCTAATCACGTACCTATAGATCGCCTATAACACGGGATTAAATTAGTTTGTTGAGAAAGATACGAGTATGTATAACAGCTTCAACTAACTGCTAATTCAGCGGTGTCACTCACGAATTCGAGAGTACTGTACTGCCCCCATTCTAATTGCCCGTAAGGCCCGTCTTTAGATATATGTCAATGAGTTTGGCCCCTTTTGGACGCAGATCGAGAATGACGCTTACGCTTATTATTGTAGATTGTAGGTCTGTGGGTTTGGAACAACTATACAAATACATAACTATGATACGGCTATTATCCGCGGTCGGTAATCTGCGGTCACAGCGGCCGCCAGTGTTTACATATTTATCTATCTTATATACATTTTAGATGAGTAGTCGTTCACATTGCCGAACATAAAGCCTGTCTATAAGGTACAAGGTCGTACCGTCCAGAGCCATGTAAGAACCAGTTAGCAGCAGTAGGTAGTCGAGAAGCGGGTAAATAAATAGGGTAAAATATAAATCAAAATTATCAACGCGATCTCATTCCCTTAACAATACAGTTGTGCTCATATTATTTTCAACATCTCGCCCATCTAACAAATTCTGCTTTCGACTGCAACATCTGTATTCATGCTTACCGATCCACGATCCCATATCTTCGTCTATCCTCATGTTGGAAGTCTCGTTCCTGAGCTGCGGGAGCGCGACGGCGGAGAAGCCGATGGGATGTCCCGCCCCCGCGGCCAGAATTAAAACGGCGCACGTCACGAGGCACTGCAACAAACAAACACGTTTAACCCAACGAAAGACTTAGTAACACACGTGTGATATTAACTGAATTTGGCTTGTAGCGACTCAGTATCACATGTGTGTTAGAGCAATATGCGTCAAATTGCATCACTTTGTTGTATGTTCGGTCAACAGTGGCTCTGTGAGCTGTAGATATCGCGAATCGGAATCGCGAACCCACAAGGCTCCACCGTTTTTAAAATAATCCCAAAACCAAATCGACAAAAAATGCATATTATTATAGCGAGGGCAGGGACGCGACACGAAAGTTTTTATCGGGAACGAAATTTTCTATTTTCAACGTATGTGATTGCTTGTTAAATTTTCCGGGAACTTATCCAACTTTTTGGAAACTTTATTAGAAAAGTAGAAACATAGATTTTTAAAACTACATTACTACAGGCGGATTGCACATAATAAAAAACAGATAACGAATATCCTTAAAATTACGTAAGGTACCTGTACCTAAAATAAATGTCGCTTTCTCCTTGATAAAGTTGCTTAGCTGGTTTAGTGGTTACTAAAAGTTGTCACGATCCATGATTGATTGATTGAATAAATTACGACATGTTTTGCAATATGGCAATATGTATGTACCCTCCAATTGAGGGGGGATTTAAATCTTCTCGGGGCAGAGGTGTAGGGTTGGAGCCGGTCTACCTAGCTTTATTTGACGTTCATAAGCGCATTGTAATTATGCCTACTTGAATAAACTATCTTTTATCTTTATCTTATCTTTATCTTTACACCTATACTTGAGCTGGCAAAATATTTGACGAAAAGTAGGTACCTAAATTAGATCATGAACTTACTTCGTGGTTTGTACATTTGTAGCAAGCGCGGAGAGACACAACTAGCGAAAAGGTATGACCATAATATCTTTTTTAAAAAAAGGGAACCGCCTTCAAAAAACCAACCCACTGAAAAGTACAAAATAATTTTTATATGGCACCCCTTTACGTGTCCAGTCCCTATCCCACGGCGTAAAGCAATTTTTTGCCAAAAAGTAATTAATACCTAATAATAAGAAAATTAATAATCATCCGGGTAATTACTTACTTTTTGAAGTCGGTGCCAAACCAAAATTTTTGAGAACCGATATTTTATACAACGAAGAACGCTGCACTTACTTGCATTATAAATACATACTTAGTTTACTCATTAATTTAGTTCTTGTAGGTTAAGTACTACGTACTCGTATTGTTTTTCTGATTGGTAGTAAAGACTGTTTTTGTTGGTTTGGCACCGCCTTCAAAAACTAAGTAATTACCCGGATGATTATTAATTTTCTTATTATTAGGTATTAATTACTTTTTGGCAAAAAATTGCTTTACGCCGTGGGATAGGGACTGGACACGTAAAGGGGTGCCATATAAAAATTATTTTGTACTTTTCAGTGGGTTGGTTTTTTGAAGGCGGTTCCCTTTTTTTAAAAAAGATATTATATTAAGTTATTTTATTTTGGTTTTATTTTTGTTTATTTTTAATTTTTTAATTATTTTTTATTTATTTTATTTTATTTATTACTTTTTAGTGATAGGTAGGTACTTCATTTATTTTAGGTTTTGGGCTAAAATACTAGTTTGTTAGGCTCTCTATTTAGTCTACTAATGTTGGTGATGGCCTAGCATGGCCACCTACCGGGTCCAATGGGTTTTCAAACCATCCATGTACTGTACACTAAAACCTTCTCCAGAATGTAACAAACACTTTTCTGAAAACCGCATCCAAATCGGTTCAGCCAAACGCGAGATAATCACGAACAAACATACACACATACATACGTACATACATACGGGTCAAACTGAGAACGTCCTTTTTTTAAAGGCAGTTAGAAAAAAGTTCATCGACCCACCTAGTGGACCTCTGCATCATAGGCAAACGACGACAAGTCGGTTAACCAAAACAAAGTGTGCCTATGTTGCACCAAACCTAAGTTCCACAAGGTACAGCAAGGGTTTAGCATCAGCTCTATCTTGGGTACTGCTCTCCCAAGTGCTCATCAAGATGTGACAGATTACCAAAATAGCGTGGGCCTATGTTGCACCAAACCTGAGTTCCACTAGGTACAGCAAGGGTTCAGCATCAGCTCCATCTTGGGTACTGCTCTCCCAAGTGCTCATCAAGATGTGATGGATGGCCAAAATAGCGTTGGCCTATGTTGCACCAAACCTGAGTTCCACTAAGTACAGCAAGGGTTCAGCATCAGTT
>NW_026947478.1:0-39913 GCF_948474715.1 Cydia amplana | reverse complement strand
AACGTTTTTGAAAATTAAATTTTTTCAGCAATAAAAGTCTCCTGCAATTTTATTATACGATCAAAATAAACTAGATTAAACATTACTATTATGGTTCCCATTGCTGGGTCATTTTATTTTCATGTGTAAAATGTATTAGAATAAACCAAATTGTTGTGTGGAACTAGACGAACTAATTTGCATCGGGGGTCGTATAACTACATAATACAATATATAACTAATACAACACATTAGCGCTGGTGGCCTAGCGGTAAGAGCGTGCGACTTGCAATCCGGAGGTCGCGGGTTCGAACCCCGGCTCGTACCAATGAGTTTTTCGGAACTTATGTACGAAATATCATTTGATATTTACCAGTCGCTTTTCGGTGAAGGAAAACATCGTGAGGAAACCGGACTAATCCCAATACGGGCGTAGTTTATCCTTTGGGTGGGAAGGTCAGATGGCAGTAGCTTTCGTAAAAACTAGTGCCCACGTCAATTACTGGAATTAGTTGCAAAGCGGACCCCAGGCTCCCATGAGCCGTGGCAAAATGCCGGGACAACGCGAGGAAGATGATGACAACATATAACTAATACATGCATATATGTAACCTATGAAACATTTATTTTCAGGTTTTTGGCGACTGGGAGCACATTCAGAGATATGGAATTTACAGATTATCGTGGAAGAAGTACAATCGGAAAAATAGTTAGAGAAGTCTGTCAAGCTATATGGGAAACCCTTCTAGGTGAAAGTATACCTAGAATAACAAAGAATCTACTAGAACAAATCGCGGATGAGTTTTTTAAAAATACTAACTTCCCCAATTGCATTGGGGCCCTGGATGGTAAACACATTCGAATTTGTAGTCCCGATCACAGTGGCTCTCTTTTTTTCAACTATAAAGGTTACAACTCTATAGTGTTGCTGGCACTTGTTGATTCCAATTATAGATTTGTATATGTGGACATAGGAGCTTACGGCAAGGAATGTGATTCCACAGTTTTTCACAATACGAAACTGAATGAATTATTACAACAAGGCCAGCTTCCCGTACCAGCAGCAAAGCCGTTACCCGGTTCTCAGACGTCAATTCCCCATGTATTTGTAGCAGACGAAGGCTTACCTTTAACGAATAACATAATGCGTCCATATCCAGGAAAACACTTGACTATACAACAAAGAGTTTTTAATTATCGCTTGAGTCGCGCAAGAAGATACGTTGAATGTACTTTCGGTATTCTAGCAAATAAGTGGCGCATTTTTCATCGACCACTGAATGTCCAATATAACTTTGCAACAGATATTATAAAGGCATGTTGTGTTATTCACAATTTTGTTATTAGTAGAGATGGAATTAAACAACCTGAAGAACTACTGATTGACGACGGTTTTTCAGATTTACATCATTCAACAAATTATATGTCCTCGACAAACCCAGTTAACATAAGAAATGAATTCTGTAAATACTTTTCTAGTGATGTGGGAGCCCTTAGTTGGCAATTAAGTAAAATATAATTTAATATTAGTATATTTAGGTTTTATTTCCATTCGCCTGTACAAAACTATGTATTAGCTTAGTATACTTGTATAGTATTATCCACTTAACACTTAAACATATTTGGAAGATGAGTTTCCATGCTACATATATGACTAATATGACAACAACTACATAAGAAACAGGTAGTAATAATGTTTTAAATAGTTTATTAATATTTCTTATCCATATGCCTATAAATAAATGAGATGAAAAGATTCAGGCAAAAAATGCCACGTTGTACCACTGTCAGTTTTCAAAGACTATTTCACATTACATCTTGATGGCAGGGCTATAACCGCGAACATTGAAGTTCGTAAATTTCAAATACCTATCTCATCTCTGTCACTCTAATAACGCCTCAATTGGCGTAAAAAATAAAGATTCCCTAAATTAGCGAACTTCGGTGTTTGCGGTAGGCCCTCTGTAGTATTAACAACCGGCAATAAGTTATTTTTTGCTTGAAAACGGGACATTGGTAAATTAATTAGGTAAGTAGGTATAATATTAATCAGTAACCAACTTCTCACATTTTACTAATTTTATGTATCTATAGGTAAAAACAAGACAATCGATGTAGGTAATCTATGTACATAGTTAGTTGGCTAACTCTGGAACGCGCAAGTGGCCCTTAACGAAATGAATAAATAGTATGCGAAATAAATAAACATGCTTACCGATTTTTGTTTTTTCTTTATTAGTTTGCTCGTCAAACGTCGGAAAAATGCTTCGGCAGACCTCCTTCCATGCACTATTTTTCTTATCTTTGTCTTTATACTCTTCTATGGTTTTATCCCAGAGAACTGGACGTTCCTCTACGAGAGATATCAACAAATCATTATCAATATTATCAGCCATCTTCCCCAAAAGCAGCGTAGGCACTGACAAAAAAACATCGCATTGGCAACCGGTGTTAGCAAAAGTTTGCGCGACGTTGCCTGCCAGTGCATTCACGGGACGCGGCACCGTACCGTGCGTCGGCCGCCCGGCACAACGCCGTGTTCCTGCACGACGTGGCAACCAGCATCTCCACGGCGCACATGGGACATAACATAAGATCTAAAGGGAGTAGGTATATTATATTTGCTGTATTTATTTACGCCTTATAGGTAGGTACTATTTTTAGATTAAGTATATACTTTATATGCCACTTTTAGCTTGCTCAACGGCCTTGAAATTTTGAAAACTTCATACGAACCTAAATTTACAAATGTGTGTTTTGCAGTTTTGCCTAATCTGATGTTTTTATATGATCAAACTATGCAATTAATAAAATATTATTTTAA
This sequence comes from Cydia amplana, assembly GCF_948474715.1. NCBI lineage: Eukaryota > Metazoa > Arthropoda > Insecta > Lepidoptera > Tortricidae > Cydia > Cydia amplana. Next base: position 37,110 of record NW_026947478.1, on the reverse strand, counting down.
GATTAAATTAAATAAGTCCAAGATTTATTTGAACCCGATATTTAATTTTATACCTGTGCCACACCATGAAACTCTTCGAGCACGTGTTCGACTCAAGGCTCCGGCAAGAGTGCACGGTCTCGGAATGTCAGTAAGGGTTTCGTCCTGGATGTGGCACTATATAGATCCCATCTTTGCCCTAAGAATGCTAGTCGAGGCCTACAGAGAAAAGAAAAAGACCTTGCATATGGCTTTTCTGGATCTGCAGAAGGCTTTCGACTGCGTACCGCGCCAGGTAATCTGGTGAGATTTGAAGGAGAAGAATGTGCCATAAACTTATATTGACTTCATCAGAGACATGTGCTTACCACAACTCGGAATCCATAGTAAGGACCGCCGTTCTTCTTTTGTGATCAAGCATAAGAACCATTTTCTCAAAACACACATGAGCATTATTCAAATAAATAATAATTCACGATTTATTCGCGAATAATTTATCCGCGTATAAATCATTAGAGCGCTTTTCAAATTATTAATGATTTATTCGTTATTTCATTTGAATAAATCAACGAAATACATTTAAGTTGTTTGGCTTATTCTATGCTAATAACAAAACTAATGTTTATGTTTAATATGACTTGTATTTACTGTGTATTTTTTCTGACACGTTAAATATTGTTAAGAGTTAAAGGATAAGCAGGTAGTATAATAAACAAAATTAGCGGGAACAACGAATTACTTACGCACACCGTTAGGAGGAACGAAGTTAGCTAGAACGTTACTACGTTCTAGCCTGGCCTAGAAAGAGATAGCTATATATAAAAGAGTAAGAAAAGAAAGCAGAAAGCAAACGGGGACTGGAACCTCAGGTGTATGAGCTTTCTCTGCCAAAAATGTGGGAGGTCGTGCCGCTCACACATTGTCCTCCACAGTCTGGTGACCTTAGAAAGAGATCTTAGAAAAGCGCTGTAGTAGTGCTGTAGTAGCGTTGATCAAGTAAGTTAATAAGTGACTATTAACCATTTGATTACTACTGTAGGTCCATATCCCAACAAAAACATAAATGTGAAATGAGAGCCAAGTTCAATATTAAGAATATGTGTCGTTGTTATTGATCTAGATAGAATGTCAAGATCTGTGCTGTGTAGAAAATCCTGAAATTATAACGGATTTGACTTGGCTAGTTTTTACCAACAAACCAAATTTTAGAAAAGTAACATAGATAAATATAATAGCCTATACGTAAAATCTAGCCAAGACAAATCCTTTATAATTTCAGGATATTCTGCACAGCACAGAACTTGGCACCTATCTAGATCTCAATTCTTTTGTCGGCGAGTCAACAACGACATATTTATTTTTAATATTGAACTTGGCTGTTATTTCATTTTTATGTTATTGTTGGGATATCATTACTTCTTGTTCAGAAATTACTATAATATTCAACATGAAACCAGTTTGCCTAAGCTGAAAAGGAGACCCCGGCTAATGCGCGGTCAATTATCAAAAGTTTCAGTTTCCAGATTTTTTTTTTGTACATACATATACCCATCTTCCACTCCCTGTTCTTTTAGCGTAGTCCAGATACTTGCATGTGATACGGAATCGAAGGCTTTTTTATAGTCTATGTATGCGACATATAGAGCTCTCCTTCTCTCTTGATATTTTTCAATCATAATCTTTATATGTATCCAAAATTCTTATATTGCTATTTGTCCATATTAAATTGTCTTTCACCTGTTAGTGTTTGATCCTTTCGCATTTTCTCAAAGGTTAGCTGGAAGAGATCCCTTTTAGGGATAAGTTCGCCTTTGTACATAACATTCTTATTTTTGTTTTGTTTTTGTCCGTTTTATGTAAACCTGTTTATGTGCAATAAAGTGACATACATACATACATACATATATACACCTAATAGTCTACCTTGATGCCAAATATCAAGTTTCTAAGTGATCTAGAAGTGGGTTAGGTTTTTGGTCTATAAGTCTTAATTAATCTAATAATAGGCTAGATGACTAATTTTTTTAAAAAACTTAAATTTTGAAACTTTCAGGTCCTGTATTTTTGTAATTTTTCAATATTTTATTTTAATATCCACATTATTGTGATAAATTGCTCGTTTGCTATATATTTTACTAGATTTTGTTATAAAATTCAACATGTGTCATCATCCCTATTATCAATATATTGTAGCCAATAAGCCTGATTGTGATAATAGATCGATCGCAACGTCGGGCCGTGCTCGTTGACATCACCATCCCCCATGATGAGAATCTCGTGAAGGCCGAGAATTACAAGTGCAGTAAGTACCTAGACTTGGCTCACGAGATAACCGCCATGTGGGATGTTGATTCGACGATCATTGTCCCGATAGTCGTTTCAGTGAACGGTCTAATAGCGAAGAGTCTCGACCAACATCTTAAGATACTCTCGCTAGGTGGTTGGATCAAGGGTCAAATGCAGAAGGCGGTGATCTTGGACACGGCGCGAATAGGCCGCCGGTTCCTCTCTCTGCAGCCCTGACCACTAATTTTAGAAAAACCAAGCAATATCCGTGAACCCTGAAGTTCGGTTTTAAGTGTAGTAGTAGTAAGATTAAGTAAATATTGACAAAAACTATGCGTTTTAACTAAGTATGTACGTTCAGTTCTAATTTAAGTACAGTGTTTGATTTGCTTGTTAATTCATCGGTCACCATAACATGGCACACATTTTGTTAAAATATATCTTATTATTTCCGAGTAAAATGGATGTGACATAAGGACAGACGGACGGACGTAGGTACCTAACGAAACTAAAAGGGTGTCGTGTTTGCCACTATGGCTACGAAACTCTAAAAATAGTACCTACCTATAAGGCGTAAATAAATACAGCAAATATAATATACCTACTCCCTTTAGATCTTATGTTATGTCCCATGTGCGCCGTGGAGATGCTGGTTGCCACGTCGTGCAGGAACACGGCGTTGTGCCGGGCGGCCGACGCACGGTACGGTGCCGCGTCCCGTGAATGCACTGGCAGGCAACGTCGCGCAAACTTTTGCTAACACCGGTTGCCAATGCGATGTTTTTTTGTCAGTGCCTACGCTGCTTTTGGGGAAGATGGCTGATAATATTGATAATGATTTGTTGATATCTCTCGTAGAGGAACGTCCAGTTCTCTGGGATAAAACCATAGAAGAGTATAAAGACAAAGATAAGAAAAATAGTGCATGGAAGGAGGTCTGCCGAAGCATTTTTCCGACGTTTGACGAGCAAACTAATAAAGAAAAAACAAAAATCGGTAAGCATGTTTATTTATTTCGCATACTATTTATTCATTTCGTTAAGGGCCACTTGCGCGTTCCAGAGTTAGCCAACTAACTATGTACATAGATTACCTACATCGATTGTCTTGTTTTTACCTATAGATACATAAAATTAGTAAAATGTGAGAAGTTGGTTACTGATTAATATTATACCTACTTACCTAATTAATTTACCAATGTCCCGTTTTCAAGCAAAAAATAACTTATTGCCGGTTGTTAATACTACAGAGGGCCTACCGCAAACACCGAAGTTCGCTAATTTAGGGAATCTTTATTTTTTACGCCAATTGAGGCGTTATTAGAGTGACAGAGATGAGATAGGTATTTGAAATTTACGAACTTCAATGTTCGCGGTTATAGCCCTGCCATCAAGATGTAATGTGAAATAGTCTTTGAAAACTGACAGTGGTACAACGTGGCATTTTTTGCCTGAATCTTTTCATCTCATTTATTTATAGGCATATGGATAAGAAATATTAATAAACTATTTAAAACATTATTACTACCTGTTTCTTATGTAGTTGTTGTCATATTAGTCATATATGTAGCATGGAAACTCATCTTCCAAATATGTTTAAGTGTTAAGTGGATAATACTATACAAGTATACTAAGCTAATACATAGTTTTGTACAGGCGAATGGAAATAAAACCTAAATATACTAATATTAAATTATATTTTACTTAATTGCCAACTAAGGGCTCCCACATCACTAGAAAAGTATTTACAGAATTCATTTCTTATGTTAACTGGGTTTGTCGAGGACATATAATTTGTTGAATGATGTAAATCTGAAAAACCGTCGTCAATCAGTAGTTCTTCAGGTTGTTTAATTCCATCTCTACTAATAACAAAATTGTGAATAACACAACATGCCTTTATAATATCTGTTGCAAAGTTATATTGGACATTCAGTGGTCGATGAAAAATGCGCCACTTATTTGCTAGAATACCGAAAGTACATTCAACGTATCTTCTTGCGCGACTCAAGCGATAATTAAAAACTCTTTGTTGTATAGTCAAGTGTTTTCCTGGATATGGACGCATTATGTTATTCGTTAAAGGTAAGCCTTCGTCTGCTACAAATACATGGGGAATTGACGTCTGAGAACCGGGTAACGGCTTTGCTGCTGGTACGGGAAGCTGGCCTTGTTGTAATAATTCATTCAGTTTCGTATTGTGAAAAACTGTGGAATCACATTCCTTGCCGTAAGCTCCTATGTCCACATATACAAATCTATAATTGGAATCAACAAGTGCCAGCAACACTATAGAGTTGTAACCTTTATAGTTGAAAAAAAGAGAGCCACTGTGATCGGGACTACAAATTCGAATGTGTTTACCATCCAGGGCCCCAATGCAATTGGGGAAGTTAGTATTTTTAAAAAACTCATCCGCGATTTGTTCTAGTAGATTCTTTGTTATTCTAGGTATACTTTCACCTAGAAGGGTTTCCCATATAGCTTGACAGACTTCTCTAACTATTTTTCCGATTGTACTTCTTCCACGATAATCTGTAAATTCCATATCTCTGAATGTGCTCCCAGTCGCCAAAAACCTGAAAATAAATGTTTCATAGGTTACATATATGCATGTATTAGTTATATGTTGTCATCATCTTCCTCGCGTTGTCCCGGCATTTTGCCACGGCTCATGGGAGCCTGGGGTCCGCTTTGCAACTAATTCCAGTAATTGACGTGGGCACTAGTTTTTACGAAAGCTACTGCCATCTGACCTTCCCACCCAAAGGATAAACTACGCCCGTATTGGGATTAGTCCGGTTTCCTCACGATGTTTTCCTTCACCGAAAAGCGACTGGTAAATATCAAATGATATTTCGTACATAAGTTCCGAAAAACTCATTGGTACGAGCCGGGGTTCGAACCCGCGACCTCCGGATTGCAAGTCGCACGCTCTTACCGCTAGGCCACCAGCGCTAATGTGTTGTATTAGTTATATATTGTATTATGTAGTTATACGACCCCCGATGCAAATTAGTTCGTCTAGTTCCACACAACAATTTGGTTTATTCTAATACATTTTACACATGAAAATAAAATGACCCAGCAATGGGAACCATAATAGTAATGTTTAATCTAGTTTATTTTGATCGTATAATAAAATTGCAGGAGACTTTTATTGCTGAAAAAATTTAATTTTCAAAAACGTTGTCCAAATCATATTGTCCTCTCCTACAGCACTGCTGCATGCATGGGCTCGAAACAAAATTGTCAGTACATTGGCAGAGCCGTGTTGCTTTCCCTAGTAATAGCCCTTATCACATCTGTTATATTACTAGGTACCCGTCAAATAAATAAAAATCGTTATTTTTTTCATTAGAGTAGAAACGGTATTTCTTGTATTTGGATTTAGTTATTGTAGAATATTACCATATAAAATTAAACTACATTAGTATAATAATTAAATATTAGTGATTTTGAAACTAAAACATTATTTTTGTACAAACGCGAGAACCTCAAAAAATGGTCTGACTAGACGAAAACATATGCACCGGGGCTCGTATATGCAAGTTAATATAGATGGTCAACCAAATCTTGTCAGTAAAAAAAGGCGCGAAATTAAAAATTTCTATGGGACGATATCCCTTCGCACCTACATTTTCGCCTTTTTCTACTGACAAGATTTGGTTGACCCAATATAGTTACGCAGCCATACAAAGTGACAACAACCGTCCAGTACAAATTATATACATTTTGTTGTAAATTTGTTATTCATTATGTTTTATTAGATACCTAATGTGTAAAAAAAGTTTAAATGTCATAACTAGGAAACAAATAAATAAATAAATATGTAAAAAGAAACTAAGATAATGAATATCGTATGCAACAATTTCCAGTTAGACTGTGATATTTACTAATAAAGTTTCCTATTATTATAGTACATGTGTAATTTAATGCAAAGGTCAAAAATTTGCAAACAGTCACTAATAATCTGAATTAGAGATGTTTTGTTTATTGACAATTTAAAATGTTTTAAATGGTTTTTATTTTTCAGGAAACGAGGTGTTAAAAAAATGGAAGAATATGAAAGACAATTTCACAAAATACGCAAAAAGGCTTGAAAGTTTAAATAAATCGGGCGCTGGTGCAACAAAAGTCAAAGAGTACCATTTCTACAAGCAACTCATGTTTTTAAAAAAAAAATGCTGCAAACGTAACGGACTCGAGCATAGTTGAGGACCAAGAAAGTGACGAAGATGGCCAGAAAGATGAAACTGCAAGATCTCGGTACCAGCCTTGTTCTCGGAAAAGAAAAGCAACCGACCAATTTGAGTCAGACATACTTCAGGCCTTAAAAGAGGCAGAAAATAGACATCTGTCGTTTTTCAAAGCTATTTTACCGTCGCTAAACAAATTAGACGATCATCAAACTTTAATATTTCAAAGTCGCGTCTTACAAGTACTCACTGATCTCCACCAACCGTCACCAAATAGTTACCATAGCTCATTTCAAAATAGTTACCAAAGGTCTTACCAAGTCCGCTCATCTTACCAAGATGGTAACCCAAGACCCAACTCGTCAGCATACGAATCCGGTTACCAAAGACCCCAACAAATATTTAATAATCATCCACCAACAGTCCCTTCATCAGGTCCTAATTATTTACAAACACCTGTAGAACCAGTCTCCAACGAAAGCGACAGTCAATCAAACAATGAATATGAATTTGATTTTTCTTAAAAAAAAAAATAGGAAGCACATATAGGTAAATTAGAGTAAGTACGTACTTTTACTAAAATTTGATTTTATTAAGACTTTGTTGTTTATACAAAAAAGGTAATTTTCTGTAGTATAATACATAGATTAGGTATATTATTTTTATTGAGACTTTTATTTATATGTACTCGTATGTACAGTTGCGTTCACAAACAGCTTTACAAATCAACGTGACCTGATTGTCATTGTATTAGAGCCATTAGAGGTGTGTAAATTATTTATGGAATGTTGATTTGTAAATATGTTTTTGAGCTCGACTGTAACTATATGGAAACTGTTGATTTTTCTAAGATATATTAAGCCTGTATGAAAGTCGGTGATTTAGCAAGTACCTAATCATTATAGCCATATTTATATAAGCGATTGTTGATTTTTGTAGATATATCCCTATATATATTATTATTTTTGGAATGTTGACTTGTAAAGATGTTTGTGAACTCGACTGTACCGATATGAAAACTTGTTTTTTTCTGAGATTATATACCTATTAAGCATATATGAAAGTTGGTGAATTAGCAAGAAATCAGTATAGCTATATTTATATAAGCGATTGTTGAAATTGTGATTACACATTTGTAAAATTATTAAAATATAGCGCTACTTACGCGCTAAGAAAACTTTATCATTTTGTAAAATGGTGGTGGCATTAATTTTAGAATTATAAGTGGTAATTTTCAGTAACGATTACAGTTATGTATGTAGTGGAACCTCCAGAGCACGAATCTCATGGGAAATGCCAAAAAATTCGTGTTAACGAGGAGGATTTGTCTTATAGAGGGCACCGACTTAGGAAAGTTCTTGTGGGGTTTTATTCGTCTTAAAGAGGTTTCGAGTTACAGAGGTAATAAAACACGCACGAAATATTAGTGTTAGAGAGAGGTAATTGTAGAAACTGAGAAAGTACAGTTTTATTATCTTTTTCGAGTTATAGTCGTGAAGGGAATCGTCGTTCGTCGTTTTACTTCGTCTGGTGAGGTTAAATATTTCGAGTTATGGAGTTTTAGGACTATGAAGGGAAGGGAATGGCATTTTATTTCGCGTTAACGAGGAATTCGCCTTTTCGAGGTTCCACTGTATTTTCATGGAAGTTTTTGATTTTCATAAAACATTTATGTAAAAAATAGTATTTTGAATAAGAAATTATAGTCATGTTAGTATATAAAAAATGACGATTTAAAAATAAAAGTTGTTGATTTTTGATTTAGTTAGCCAAAATTATAAACATATTTTATATAGGTACCTCCTAATAACGGCAATCTTATAATAAGGTATAATATAAGTTATTAACATCAATGTTAACCATAGTAGTAGTATATATAATGTTGATTTTGTAAAAGACTTATATAGTTATATACCTACATGTTTTTTTTTATTTACCTATTGAAAATTTCCTAATAATTATGGTCTAAAGAATTAAAATAATTTATATACAAAAATAGTTATCATTTCTTACCTTATTGTTAATCCCAACATCTCCAGAGGCCCAACGGGTCTTCTAAATATGTGTTTCTTCTTTATTCGAGGTGATATTTTGCATAAAAGTTCTTCAAAACACGGCACAGACATTCGAAAATAGTTAATAAATTTATTTTCAGTCATCTTCAACGCCTCGTATTTTCTTTTGAAATGATTTCCATCTTCATTCATTATACGAAGATATGGGTTCACCCAAAATTTTCTTTTCGATTGTTTTCTATTTCTGCGCCTTCTTAACAACAGCAAGAGCAGAACATGTGTGAAGGGATCCATGTCTGATCAAACACTGGTAGTCGAATTTTATTCTTTACTATGCAGTGCGGCATCGCACGCCGCTCGGCGGCACCGCGCGCGGCGACGCGCACCGCTTTGCGGCACCGCGCGCGGCGCCGCGCACCGCTCTGCGGCACCGCGCGCGGCACCGCGCGCGGCGACGCGCACCGCTTTGCGGCGCCGCGGCGCGGCACCGCAAAATTTTGCGTTGCGGCGGGCGTCGCCGCAGAGCGGTTTGCGGCGCCGCAGATTTCTGCGGTGCCGCGCCGCGCGGCGGCGGCGGCGCCGCAACGCGCACATGTGGCCGGGCCCTCACCCCAAATACGAGGCACTACGGGGTGAGGTAGGTTTTCCTCTTTATCGTCAAAGTTATGAAATGGAACTACCCAAAATAAAATCAGAACTAAAATACAAACGTCCGGAACACTTATTATGTACACCATTCAGTTTTCATATGTAAAAATAAAATGTTATCGAGGTTTGAATTTCAGTTTTGACCCTACTCACCCCATTTTACGGTACAGAAGATTCACTCTTTAACAAAACGCGTCTGTTACGACCTTACCAAAAATATGACGGTTAGGTGGCGCAAGCGCGAGCGGGCGTCCGTTCCGTAGCGGTGCGCGGCAACTACTATGGCTAATATATAGACACCAAAATTGGTGTAGGCCGCATGTACTTGTAGCGACGCGCTGAAATCGCGGAGTGAGCCACGCCTGGCTTGAGTTATTTTGAGCCGAAATTGACAAGAGCAACGACATGATAATATTTTTAGGTAAAAGTACTACTATGCATGTAATTAGCGTAAATGTAAAGTAAAATGTGTTTTACTCATTTAAATCTTGTAAAACTTGCAGACCATTTAGAATAGTCGAAAATTTAGTGGTAAAGAGAGTGCTAGTTAACTATGCAAAGCTTCAACCTCGTGTGGGTACAATACAACCCACAGAGAGCCAAAGTATCCATCCTATCCACGTACTAATTTTGTTCTTTCTCAAGACATAATAAGAGATATTTTTAAAGAGAGATTTATGCATGTAGAGAGAACCGGGCGTACAAAAAAAAAACAGAAAAAAAAACATTTATCTTATCAGTTTGTCTTGTTGTCGTAACTATGTACTCGTAATTATTATATGTGTAATAAATATGCATTTTTACATATATAATATTTATATATTAAATCAATAGCGGTCGCGCTTTGAACAACAATATTACCATCGAGGTCATTAAGGCATTTACTTGCCTTTAGAGCTTTACCGTCCCATCGATCATCATAACAAAGCCTTACTTTATATAGCACTGTCAAGGAAGGGCTCAGAGTGTTCAACACAACAGCCAAATGAGACGTCGGCAAAATTAAAGCGAGCGCAAACGACTTTAGACAGGGTCGAAGTTTAAACCTTGTTTCATGTCAGTGGGTCGTTAGCCTGATTCTGTGGCAGATATTGCTATCAAAGCAGTCATACTGATTTTGGGATCATCTGGACATATTTTAATAACAAGATTAACATGAACAAAATTTTAAATACCTATATTAAAACGGCGGACATCAAGCAGAGTCACTGCCTTACCTTTAGCGAGTAAGTGAGTGTCGTGTGCAACCGATCATTTGACAAATATGCCAAAAACGAAGGTAGTTTCTCGTCACATTCTCGTCGAGCAATCAGAGGGCCTACCGCGAACCACGTTCGAAATGCTGCCTCCCTGTCACACTTACGTACGAATTTACACGTGCGACAAAGAGGCTACACGTCGAACGTGGTTCGCGGTAGGCCCTCAGTCGCGGAGACTTGCAGCCCAGTTTGCGTCGGTTCGCGAACGAGTGGCTGCCATTGAAGCTTATCGTTATGGAGCGAAATATTCTACTTTAGGTAGTAGAAGTTTTGTATGTAAAACTTTTTCGTTGTAATTTCTATGTAAATATTTCATTTTTTTAGCAACAAGATAATTCTTGCACCAGACATAGATTAAAATATACCTAGGTATCTATGAAAGAATGTTCATGCTAAATGTTCATAATTTCGTTTTAAAATAGGTAACTCTAAATAAATCTAAACTCACATTTGACTCACCCGCAACACTATAATTAATACCAATAGAAATTAGAGCTACGTAAACAAGCCGCACAGTTATGTTTAGATTAGGGTCAAACTAGTGATTCTTAATTGAGGCTGGCTTAGGGGTTCCGCAGAATCATGACATGTAAATAAGTAGTTTGCTAATCGATTAAGTTAATTGGCATTAATTGGTCTTTAAAGGGGTGACCCGCATTGGGAATTCTGTGGTCTTTGTGTGTGGGGATTTAAATTACATTAAGGAAGAGGTGGGGTAAATTCGGTATGTACCGTCGGTATTTGGATACAGGCATAGTTATGTACCTAAACTTAGGGTGCTGACTCCATACAACCAAGGCTTTCCTTACTTAATAATAATACGTTGTAAGGGAGTTACAGTACCTATAGTATAGTAATCATTCTTAATAGATTGTAAACTTGCTAAGTTCAAATCTTATCATAAATAGCTTTCGCAAAGCTCGCTTCAAGCTCATTATAAATGCGTTTTATCTATGATAGGAGTCAAAACTTTAAACTTACTTATTTCTCTATACATTTTGGCTCTTCCGTTAACAGCAAATATCCAAGTTTGTAGAGTGTTTGGGCTGCAAACTCACTGCAGGTTAGATTAACGAGCTTACATAGTCTAATGAAATCATTTACATATTCTGTGGGAGTCGCAGCGGGCTGGTAGCATTCGAGCGTTTTATTCAGCGGATCTGGCCGCACATAACACCGTTATAACTGTTACTCACGTACATAGTTTCATGGTTTATTGAGACCAAGAAGCAGTTATTTTGTTTTTGAATTTTGAAGAGTTAAGGCGTTATTCAAAATCGTCAAATCTAACAAAACTTTGATAGAGTCTGTACAGAGAGAGAAGAGTCGTAGAATGTATGGGACATTCTACGACTTTTCTCTTTCCGCACAGACTCTATCATTAAATTCCACGACTCTTCTCTTGCCGTTCAGACTTTAATTTTGTTATAAGGAGACAAAATTTAACAAAGGTTTATTAAGAAGTTGCTAAGTTTTCTAAATAGAAATCACTCAATAAAAGTTCCAAATTTATTGTGGAATAGGTAAAAAAAAATACAACGTACAAAATGTACAAATAAATTGAAATTAAAGCCTCACTAAAATGTAATGTAAAATGTATTGATTCATGTTATTTAGTTATCGTGCGTCTCGCCAATACAAGAAAGGACAAGTACGAGTGAAATACACGATTACTGATGTCATTACAAAAATGATGTCATCACATCATTTCGCGTTTGCGTTAAGTGTCATTTTGTATGGGATTTTGAGTTTCCAAAACGTCCCGCTTGGCGCGCTGTTCCAAATCCTATACAAAAATAGATATAACGCAAACGCGAACGCTGGTCGCTCTACCGAATTATGTTTACACTAGGGGTATGGCCAATTCGACTTTCTGCTAGATTTCCCGGACATTTTTGACTCACCTACGTCGGCTACGGTGTAACGCGCGCCCGCGTTAATCCAGTCGAAGTTTTGCCACGTTTTGCTCGCGTATTAACGAACAATGAAACAAAAACGTGTCGCCATTGTTGAATGGAACTCCGGCTTATGACTGAGTGGAACTCTTAACAACGATAATTAGAACGACAAACCGCTCCCGGCCTATTGTCCGGGGGAAATCATTATAACCTACCATTTGCCGGAGCCACTTGCAAAAGATTGGCGATACAGAAGGCTTGGATTATAGATTCAGTCAGACAAGTGCAGACCAAATTCACTTTCAAGCGGTGCAACGACAGCTAACTGATGTCATATACGAAAGAAAAAATTACCAAGGCCTCCCATCCAGCCATGGACTGGAGGCCTTGGTCATTTTTAGGGTTCCATACCCAAAGGGTAAAAACGGACCCTATTACTAAGACTCCGCTGTCCGTCCGTCCGTCCGTCCGTCTGTCACCAGGCTGTATCTCACGATCCGTGATAGCTAGACAGTTGAAATTTTCACAGATGATGTATTTCTGTTGCCGCTATAACAACAAATACTAAAAACAGAATAAAATAAAGATTTAAGTGGGGCTCCCATACAACAAACGTGATTTTTGACCGAAGTTAAGCAACGTCGGGCGGGGTCAGTACTTGGATGGGTGACCGTTTTCTTGCTTGTTTTGCTCTATTTTTTGTTGATGGTGCGGAACCCTTCGTGCGCGAGTCCGACTCGCACTTGGCCGGTTTTTTCCTTCGTAGGTATATGACATTTGTTTCGGTTTGTAATTTAAATAGTAGTGTGTCTAGGTACTTTAAATAACACAAGTTAAAATATTATCATAGAAAGTAATTTAATGTGTTCTTGGAGCAGCTAACTAATATAATTCTAATATCATTCTAATACAAGTATATGATGAGCACCAACATTACTGTCTCTGTTTGACCCAATGGTTGACTGGTAGAGAATGCCTTTTGGCATTAAGTCCGCCATTTGTACATTTTTCTTTCTTTGTGCAAAAAAACTTAAATAAATAAAAATAAAATAAAATCAATTATGTCATGGGGGACGTTCGAATTGGCCTTCGGTTGTATGACGGCGGCTAGGTTCATGACTCGTAACACATTCACTGCCAGCGCGTGCTACGCGCTACGAGCGTAGCCGATAACATGGGAAAACCCGTATGTAGCGAAAAGCACCTACGAACAGAGAACCCGCCTAGCGGGTCGCTGGCAGTGAATGTGTCAGAATTTATTAGATAGACCAAACCTTCTGTATTTTGTACAATACTATAGCTACGATAACGAGTACGTGTCGGACGCCGTCGCAAATTATCCTGTCAGGTACAACTTGAAAGGAATTGCCTATAATGATGCTTACCTATATTATTATTATTCACAAACATGAAACGTTAATAAGGGATTAAAAAATAATTGGGATTGGTTTGGAGCTAAGGGAGACGTCACATACGTAAAAGAGGGTGAGAATCAAATTGCTGATTATTATTAGATATTTTATACTGTTAGGGTTTTAACCTAATTACCCGATCACAATTAGGTACCTAAGTAATGTTTTTTATATATATCTTGACAAGTAATTTATTGCTTAATATGTATTTATTAAAACGTGTCATAACAACAACTTGAAATACGTGAGTGACCCGTTTTTCGTATATTTAATATGACTAATTATATACACAATTTGTTTTTATATAGTCACTAAAACGTGACGTAAGGGAAGGTACATTTTAGGACATCTTTTTTTTAAGGTGGGATAGATTATGATCTATGGATCATACTGTCGATTCTGAATAGAATAAGCCCAAGAAAGTCCAGATTTGTAAGAATCAGGATTTCATTGTTTTTTTTAAACGCTCAGATACTTTACATACTAAAACGTGACGTAATGGAACGGACGTTTTAGGACATCCTTTTTAATGGTAGGATAGAGAATGTTGTCGATTTAGAGAAGAATAAGCGCATGAAATTGGTAAGAAACTGGATTTTTTAACGCTCTTTTTCCATTTTCGACGTTGGCTATTAAAAACAAAAAAAGATAAAAAGACAGTCTAAATCCTTCTGTCCCTTTAAGTTTTCCTCCACAGATTACCTTCATTTCTTTCCCCTTAATATCAACCGACACATACCTGGCACATCAATCAGCCCCCAATCTGGGATCACCCGATTGCATCGAAATACGACATTGAATGATTCAGTATTTTCTCGAGGCGAGACACAATCTCACTAATAGGCTATTGGGGGGCACAGACAAGACATCCTCTAGACTGAGCATAGTAACGATACCCCCTCTGCCACTTATACGGTAGTTTTACTCCATCTTCGAGTCAATCCCGTGCCGTGATTGGTCCGTGTCTTTGAACGGCACGGCACGGGATTCGCTCACCTCGTCCCCCCGCAACCCCGTATTTTTGGCAGCATCGGTTTCATGAAATAATTGCTCTAAACTCCGTCTAGAGGATTCCTAGTCTATGTTGGGGTCTATTCCGGGTGTGTAGGCGCGCGAAATGGGAAAGTCAAGTTGGGAAGATGTATCGGTGATTTTGCGGCTATATATAGACACAGAAAATATGATATAACATTGCAATTTTAATCGAGCGTTTCTTTTATTTTTTGCCATTTTTATTTATTGTGAACTTTATTGCCACTTTTATGTTATTTCTACTCAGAATCATGAGCTCTTTCTATCCTAATGGGATAAAAAAATGTACCAGAGTTTTTTCCTATTGTGTTACCATTTCCCCATACACTTTGTATGGCAGTAACAAAAAGGAAAGGTTGAAAATGTATGGAAATTTTAGGACACTTTTTTTCTCCTATAAGGATTAAAAGGGCTCGCGATCCTGACTAGAAATAACACAAAAGTGGCAAAACAGGTCACAATATATAAAATGGCAAAAAATAAAATAAACGCTCAATTCAAACTATTGATTGTAGATATTTTTTAGTTTTTTAAAGTGAAATTGATTGGTTGTCGAAACTTTTATATGCATCATAGATATAAGTATACAGAGGTATCACAGTAAATGTGCAAATACTAAACTAAATTAATAACTAGCTTGAATCTAAAATATCTGAGGCATTGTACCAAGAAACTTTTTAGTTTTTATTAAAGTGAAATTTAATGGTCATAATTTTCAAGTCAGCCAATATAGCGGATTTGTCTTTTAATCATTATTATCATGAATATTATTCATAATTTCAATAATCTGCAAGCCGAAATAATGAAATACTTTTGAAATATAGTAATTATTCAATAGTTTTACCACTTTACCGGGAACTATTTGTAGTTCTTGCACAACCCTCGCCTATTGAACGATCCGATCTTGGATGTTTGTTTTCATTCCAGTTCTAGTCCCGGAGAGTTGTATCACTGTTTGTTGGCGTCACGGTCTATGCACATTATTTTGCTTTGTATGATGCAGTTCAATTGGAAGTTACTATTGTGCATGAGTTCTGCTTGGTATGAAACAGTTATTTAGTTTAATCAATTTTATTTTAGACTTGTACGGCTACCATTAATTTGTCACTGACATAAACGCCGTCGAGAACGTAATTTACTTTCTATACATCTCGCTCGTACTCGCATATTAGTACAAGCGAGATGTACAGAAAGTAAATTACGTTCTCGATAGCGTAAATGTCAGTTTTGACACTGTCAGTGACTCATGGTACGGGCTCTGAGCAAACTCGGCGCCATCGACTGGACAGAAACGGCTTTGGACAGAGTAGCAAGGCGGTCTATGGTGTCGGAGGCCAAGATGCACTTCGGGTCGTTGCGCCACAGCAGTAAGTAAGTAATCAATTTTATTTTATTCGAAGTAAGGATCCCCTCCTCTTCTAATTTTATAGCGTATGCTCATTAAAATTGCGGTTGTACCAACCAAAATCGACGGAGTGATTAACATACTTAGCAGAGAATTATGGAATTTAATTATTTTTTTAACAAGCAGTTACGTCTGCGAGCGATACTCCAAATTTTATATTAAAGGAAAAAATATAAATAAAACCTGCCGGAAGCGTAACTTTTTCCAATTTTTCCTTTAATATAAAATTATGGATTTTTTTTTATACAACAAAATGTTAGCGAACGTTATTACGATTACAGAAGGTTTGTGAGGTGGCTATATAAAGTATACAACCTAATACTAAGTGGTCAAAATCTTTTATGGTAGAGAAATAGTATAAGATGGTTAGGTATCACAATTCATACTTTAATAGTTTATACACTATGCGATGAAATGTTTTCCAACTAAATTTAGAAAGTGCCTGTTGCATTGTTAGCGTGGTCATTTTATGAATACTTAGACCAAAAGTGATTTTCTAGGGCTACCTACCAGAGCGTCAACCGCGAATACCAAAAATCTAATAGCACTCTTGCATATTCGAACGATAAAGAGGCAGTTAAATAATGAAATTTTGATTGTCGCAGTAGACCCTCAATGTATCGTGTAAATACAATAGTTTTCAGATAGTCCTTTATGCAATCTCTATCCATATATCTCCAGGGATTCACCACTAATGCCCACCTCACCTTGATTGATATTTGAACTAATTCCAGGCGCAAACTTCTAGGCCTGATCGAAATGAGCTATTTGTAGCAAATGTAGTGGCTAAATCCTTACTTATTTCAATATTACAAATGCGAAAGTGACTCTGTCTGTCTGTTACCTCTTGACGCTTAAACCTCTGAAATGATTTAGATGAAACTTATGGAAATACTTTTCGGGAAAATACATAGCTTTTATCAATCATTAGAACCCTACCTAACTATATTCACTCCCTTCGGTTTGTTGTTTTAATTTATCGACACTCGTTTCGAGTTTCCTCTTTTCCGCACATGTATCGCAAATACTATATTACAACGCGGTGTTTTAGGGTTCCGTAGCCAAATGGCAAAAAACGGAACCCTTATAGATTCGTCATGTCTGTCTGTCTGTCTGTCCGTCTGTCCGTCTGTCCGTCTGTCTGTCCGTCCGTATGTCACAGCCACTTTTCTCCGAAACTATAAGAACTATACTGTTGAAACTTGGTAAGTAGATGTATTCTGTGAACCGCATTAAGATTTTCAGACAAAAATAGAAAAAAAACAATAAATTTTTGGGGTTCCCCATACTTCGAACTGAAACTCAAAATTTTTTTTTTCATCACACCCATACGTTTGGGGTATCTATGGATAGGTCTTCAAAAATGATATTGAGGTTTCTAATATCATTTTTTTCTAAACTGAATAGTTTGCGCGAGAGACACTTCCAAAGTGGTAAAATGTGTCCCCCCCCCCCCCCCTGTAACTTCTAAAATAAGAGAATGATAAAACTAAAAAAAATATATGATGTACATTACCATGTAAACTTTCACGGAAAATTGGTTTGAACGAGATCTAGTAATTAGTTTTTTTTTAATACGTCATAAATCGCCTAAATACGGAACCCCCCATGGGCGAGTCCGACTCGCACTTGGCCGCTTTTTTGAATTGCTGCACCAAAACTCGTTTTCCAGGGCTACCAATTTCGCGTGTAAATACCAATTGTTTTTTAGAATAGAGTCCCTTATCCAATCGCGGGTATCTCCAGGGACCCGCCACTAATGCCCGCATCGCCTTGATTGATATCTGAACAAATTCCAGCAAACTTTTGGCCCTGATCGAAATGAACGCTAAGTGATTTAGTAAACTATTGCCTAAGTTTGTAGCAGTCACTCCGATTTCATGCGCGATTGAGGATTGTGCCTATCGAGCATGTCTCTGCTATCGTGTTTGTTAATTTTACCGCTTCTGCTTAAACCAATAAACCCATTCATGTAGATGAAATTCGGTATGGAGGTAGTTTGAGTCCCGGGGAAAGAGAATAGTTTTATCATGCGGGGCTAGTTCGTTATATTTGAAAACGTGATATAATATATGTTTTCTACCAGATGTAAGTAATCAGAATCACATCCGCAAGTAGGTAGTAAATTGTTTTTCATATAGGTATATATAAAAAAATCCTACCAAGCCTAATCTTATACAAGTAGGCACACAACTATTCTGACATTTCTTTCAAACGATCGAATCAAAAACATACCTTACTGAGTTCTCCGAAACATTATTCCCATAATTTATCGTTGTTTTGTATCAAATTATTGTACCAAATTCATTACCTTTTGAAAATTGAAAGCGGCTACAAATCACTTTCTTGACCTCATTAAATATGTTTTGACTGGGAATGAAATATACGAAATCGAAACCCAGAAATGAAAAATGGATTGATTTAAGGAACAAATCATTATTTCATTACACGCTGACGCAAAACTTTTCATACCCACAAAAAAAGAATAAGTATTTTCATTGCAAATTGTGTAACCAACGTTCTGATCTTAGTACTTAAGTAGTTTTTGTTTCTTTTTTCGTCCAAAGCAAGACATTTATCTCGTATTCACGAACTATTTGGTAGCTGAATACTTGAATTGTATAACAAACATCAAATACCTACACGCAGTAGAAAGCTATGTTGAAACATTCGCTCGTCGCCACAGTGACAGTATTAAAATAAGACGTTTCTTTCATATTAAGTATTTAATAGATACCTACTATTTTTCGTGACTTTAGCCATTTTAGAAGTTACTTGATCATGTTTTAATACAGGTAACCAAATATTTAATCGTTCCGTCACATTACGTTATCCTGCCTTCAATGGAACGTGGGTCTGTATTCTGCTTGTCTTAATATACGAGGGGTATTCAAAATATTCTCGGTATGAGAATGAAAACAAACAAGTACGAAAAGTTTGATATTTTTATTTTTCAATATACTCCCCCCCTATGTTCATACACTTAAAAGATCGATCAATTATTTTTTTTAATCCCTCGTATAAATATTTTTTATCTTTCGTGTAAAAATGCTCCTCCACTGCCGCCTTCAATGCTTCATCGTCAGAAAATTTATTTCCACGCAGATCCTTTTTAAGATTGGGGAGCAAAAAGAAGTCGCTGAGGGCTAAGTCCGGACTATACGGTGGGTGAGTAACAGTTTTAAACCCACATTCAACAATAGCTGCCTTGGCAATATGAGCAGTATGGACGGGGGCGTTGTCATGCAGAAGCAGAATACCTTTGGTTAACTTTCCTCGCCTCTTTTCTTTAATTACATCCTTTAATTGACGTAGAATGTTAGCGTAGTACTGTCCTGTGATATTTACACCTTTTTCTTTATAATCGATTAGTAATACTCCTTCACAATCCCAAAATATCGTGACCATGACCTTGCCAGCTGAAGGGATGACCTTGAACTTCTTGGGATGAGCTGAACCCTTAATGTGCCACTGCATGGACTCTTGTTTACTCTCTGGGTCATAATGATGAACCCAGGTTTCATCTCCAGTAACTATTCTTTGCAGCACCTCATCAGGATTTTCACCGCACAGGTCAATAAAATCGGAACAACAAGCTACACGCATGTCTTTTTGAAGCCGAGTCAGCATTCGCGGAACCCATCTTGCACTTACTTTTGACATATTAAGATGGTCATGTATAATATCATGTACGGTACCAATAGAGAGATTGGTTACTTGTGCTATAGATTTTACCTTCACTCGACCATCTTCCAATATAAGTTTTTCCACTTTATCAATATTTTCTTGTGAAGTAGCTACTACAGGCCGGCCAGGTCTAGGGTCATCTTCAATACTCTCCCTTCCGCGTTTAAACTCGCTTGACCACTTTTGAATGGTAGATAAAGAAGGAGCAGACTCACGGTAAACACAATCCATTTCCTCTTTTATGGTTTTTTGATTTTTACCCTGTTTTGTCAAGAATTTTATCACGCATCGATGTTCTAATTTAGTTAACATTGTCAATTCGCACATGATGTTCATGTTTGTTCAGCAATTGCAGAAAAACAAAAGACCATCTCGGTTCGAATTATACTTTTTTTTAATGTCAATGAATAAACCTTAGCGGCCAGTAACGAAAGAAATTTTAGAAGAGGTCGTAAGATATCAATACCGAGAATATTTTGAACGCCCCTCGTAATTCCAAATTGAAGCTAATTATCGCACCTGACGAAGCCTGCGTTGTGGATATTTGACTTCTGTATTTCCTAGATATAAATGCATTATTTGTAAAATTTAATTAAATAAATAATTTTAAAACAAAAAAAAATTATCGCACTGAAATATGTACATTTCTAATTTATTTGATGCAACAAACTGGGCTGTGCCATATTTATCAGAAGATAGCATTACACTTTCTAAATATCCCATCAACAATACGACGGTTACGGTCACAACCAACATTTTCATGTGTCCTGGCTGAGTGAGCGGCCTGAGTAAGGCGAAATTTTTAATTTTAAGTTGTTATTATAATATATTTATTTTCTCAAAATTGTTGTATCCAGTGACATGTAACGAAGCCATACGATGTAGTATTTTATGCATCCGTTGTTTAAGAGAGGTCAAAATAGGCGAGTGGCGTGATTTGAGGCGAAGCCGAAAAATGTTAATACAAACGCCACGAGTATTTTTTGACTCAGTTAAACAACGTTGCATACAATACTTTTTCTACAACCAAGCACTTACTTTGAAATAAAATTGTAAATTTAACAAATATTTTTCATTCACGAAGTAGCAAAGAATGGAGGGTACGGGCGGGAAAATAATGAATGAAATAAAAAAAACATGTCTATCGTTCACTCATCTGTCAGAGATGACAATTAAAATTAGGTTGGCAACAATGTATTTCATACAATATTTTTTAAGTGGTGATTACACGAAGTATCGTAAAAGCGCCAAAAAGATATTGCGTGTATGCACAAATACTTTTTTGGGGAATAGACTAAAGAATTGTTCTTGACAACGATAAGATAGGGGTTTAAAGGTGCGTGCACGACCCTTTAAATGACAAATAAAAGTACGGGAGTAGAAAAAACAAATAACGTAATTTATACCGCTATCTGAGGATGTTAATATTTTTATTTTTTATTGTATTGTTTTTTATTGGGACATACCACATTAATGTACAATCTTACACAGATGTCAATCACAATGAAAAAAAAATGGAAACGCATTGGACCGGCAATTCAAAGATGTGGGTTCGAGTCCCACGTTGGCCAAAGTCTATCATCGTTGGGCTATCTGAGGAGATTTTTTTATATTTGTATACGGGACAATGGTGTAATGTTAAATGGATACATGGATACATTCGTAATGGATACAATAAATTTAAATTCCTGAGATTAGTCTTTTACACACAGACGTTATTTTACTCCTGGTTTTATGAAGTTAGGTGCAAATCCACGATTCAATAAATTTCATAGATCATGTCAAGAATTTCTGAATTCAGCTTCTGTGTAATATAAGTACATAAATTATGTACTGACAGCTCATTATACCTGCCACGTTCAAGCGTGAAATTGAGTTAACATCAAACAAAATAAACGACCTCGCCGCCATTGCAAGCAATTTATACGAAAATATTACTAATTTTATGATCAAGGAACCATTATGGTAAACACCGATTATGTTACATGGTTTCTAAGGAAAATGGCTTCCGTACCTGTCATTCAGAAAGCTAATAGAGTAATGACCTGGTCTGTACACACAGACGGAATATAGTGTCCTTTTGGACCATACACACATATTATTAAGTATATGAGTGTTTGATTTACTCCACACAATTAGTCTCTATATTTTAGAATATTCAGCACGCTCGATAATTCATTAATTAGGTAGACGTGGAACGTGACCACGCGCCTGCTAATATTTGTCACAAACATAGACTAAGAATCCTCTAGACGGAGTTTAGAGCAATTATTTCATGAAACCGATGCTGCCAAAAATACGGGGGTACGTGGGGACGAGGTGAGCGAATCCCGTCCCGTGATTGGTCCGTTCAAAGACACGGACCAATCACGGCACGGGATTCTGACACTTTGACTCGAAGATGGAGTAAAACTACCGTATATAGTGGCAGAGGGGGTAGCGTTACTATGCTCAGTCTAGAGGATGTCTTGTCTGTGGTCACAAACGCCGCGGCGTTGATTCTAAATCATGCCGCATTTGGTTAAGTCTACTGTACACTGTCACAATTCGCAGGACAGTTCATAAAGCATACTCCAATTAAAGGTCATCTTCATTTATAATTAATAATGTTGTTATTTACCTAATACTTCAAGATCGAATCCGCAAAAATGTCCTAGAAATAGTTCATAAAGTAACAAATACCTTACGTGGACATGATTATAGGTTCCTGCGGGCGCAGCATGGTTAATTTTTTATCGCCTGTCACTATGCCCGTCACTTCCGATAAAAATGCGACCGTGCTACCGCCGCTAAACTTATATAATCTTAAGTAATCGTTATCAGCTTCAGTGGCGGCGCGTTAAAAACATTCGTAGGCAAGATTTATTTAGGTAATTTAGGTAAGAAGATTAATTTGTTTTGATTTATCCGTTGAATTTACCTATGAGTATCATGTAAACATACACTACGGGACACTGTAAAATGTATAACAATATTAAATGAGGGTCCAATTTGGTAACGTGTAGGTACCTATGTACCTACAGTTCTGTGCCTCGAACTTACAGATTCTATGAAAAAATAATGTTAGTCACATAGGTATAGCTACTAGACACTAAAGAAAAATAGAAGGTGCATATAAAGTCTATTTTTTTATTCGGTAGACTAAAATGACATTTCATAGTATGAAATGTGGTTTCAAACGTTCATACTATGAACTGTCATTTCAGTCTACCGAATAAAAAAAGCGGCCAAGTGCGACTCGGACTCGCCCATGAAGGGTTCCGTATTTAGGCGATTTATGACGTATTAAAAAAAAAACTACTTACTAGATCTCGTTCAAACCAATTTTCGGTGGAAGTTTACATGGTAATGTACATCATATATTTTTTTTAGTTTTATCATTCTGTTATTTTAGAAGTTACAGGGGGGGGGGGGACACATTTTACCACTTTGGAAGTGTCTCTCGCGCAAACTATTCAGTTTAGAAAGAAATGATATTAGAAACCTCAATATCATTTTTGAAGACCTATCCATAGATACCCCACACGTATGGGTTTAATGAAAAAAAAATTTTTGAGTTTCAGTTCTAAGTATGGGGAACCCCAAAAATTTATTGTTTTTTTTCTATTTTTGTGTGAAAATCTTAATGCGGTTCACAGAATACATCTACTTACCAAGTTTCAACAGTATAGTTCTTATAGTTTCGGAGAAAAGTGACTGTGACATACGGACTATTACGGACGGACAGACGGACAGACAGACAGACATGACGAATCTATAAGGGTTCCGTTTTTTGCCATTTGGCTACGGAACCCTAAAAATAGACTTTAGAATAATTACTTATACTTTTTTAATTTTTCAAACATTTACTTTTACTGTATAAATATAAATAGCTAAGTATGTCAAACTTCCAAACATTGGCGGTAGAACTATTTGGATACTTTGAACTATTGAATTACTGAATTCATAAGTAAATATAAGCTTTATGCGCTGAACATTTTAAACATCGCAAAATTTTAAAATATTTTATTCTAACGTTTTATATAATATGTAGGTTTTTTCTATGTATATTTTTAAAGTAAACTTTTAAATATTTTATACTAACTTTATTTGCCTATTTATTGCCTTATATAATAAGTAAATTTTTAACACGTTTAATTGGTTAAGATAACGTTCTACACTAAGTTGTTAAACTCATTTTTATTTACATTCAGAGATAGTTATTTTTTGAAAGAATAATTTAATTTAAACACCCATAAATAAGTCAAATAGGTAATTAAGAAATTTCATATTGTTGAAATGACCTACATATTTATTTGAATCCCCGCTGAAAATTTACTCGATTGGTAAATATTTTTTCAAATAAAGGACTGTGATGGTATATTCAATTTCATGCCGTACCTAAGTCCTCAAAGAGTATTTTTATTAAAGCGCTTACTGTTAACAAAAATCTAAATAAATTATAATAACAATACCATTGTTTGCTACAAAACATAAAGGCATCTTGTTCCTTTCACTCTCGTATCTGAAAATCTAATTAATTCTCGGAAACGTTTGGAAGAAGTCGGAGCCTTGGTAGAATAATGTATCTTAAGGGCAGGTCTTAAGGGCGCTATTACAAATAAGTAAGATAAAAAGGCGTTTTTTTAATCCTTCCTTATTAATATTATTATGATAAAATTCCTCCATATTCTCATCTGTAACAATGATTTTTTTATATTTTACTTGTTTATGTAACTACTAACTTACATCAGGACAATTCGAACGTAAATTGGCATAAAACTGATATCTAAATTATGTTATTTAGACGAGGATCTGTGGAATTGTGTCGTACTTATGCAATTATTTAAGACCGCAGTTTGACTTCTGATTCTTATATTTAAGGGTGTTCCTAGACTTAAGAAACTCGATGTTGCCAGGCTGAAAAGTGTTCCTATGTTGCATATTTCTTAGGAGTGACTGTGCAAAACTGGCAATAATCATCTTATGTACCTAATTATAAAGGCTTTCATTTAATACGTTGCGATAAGACCTGACCACCTTTTGTTACTTTAAATCATTTAGAGAATAAAGAACATTTACTAACTGTATGACCTACTTACTTATTAATTATTGATTAATTAATTAAATTAAGATTTATGAATAAGAGTTGATACTAAAATAAACCAAAAAATAAAACTCACTGTTATTATAAGAGAAAATAGTGAGCCGAAACTACGAGGGTTCGAAAATACGACGAAACTTGCCGAGAAAAGATATGCACTGCGTTTTGCCCTTTGTCTCGTCTTGGCCGGGGCACGGCCGTGCCCCCAGATTTAATATTTGTGGCCAAAACGCTAGCTCGCATTGCCTCTTAAAGACACATGTGACATTATTTCATCAAGTTCAATGTTAGCTTTACGCGTGGGCCATAAATCTAAGCCAAGTAACACGTGGTCAAATATATTTTCTTGTACCGGCTAAAGTTGGCAGGATTTCCTGGCCGGGTCGGCGGTAAAAACATTCGTAATGAATTAATACTTAGGCTCATATTTCAAAAGGGTCGTGTACAATCTTGTTAACATCCTTGTATGGAATAAATTACACATATGAGAATACATTTGAAGTTAACATAATGATTATCATAAATAGCTGTTAGAGGTTACCTAATGTTACGTGAAGTATTGTTGTTAGATGTGTAGGCGGATAATTGTTGTGTAAAATCGATCTCATTTGGTTATACATATATTATTCGCCTGTGAATCTTGCTCGCACTTATATATCCCTTTACTAGCGACCCGCCCCGGGTTAACAAATTATACATAAACCTTCCTCTTGGATCACTCTATCTATTAAAAAAAAAACGCATCAATATCCGTTGCGTATAGTTTTAAAGACCTAAGCATACATAGGGACAGACAGACAGCGGGAAGCGACTTTGTTTTATACTATGTAGTGATAGGTACTTATAGCGAGATGCGATCCGAATAAAAATAGTATATCCAATCAATGACATATTGTTAATTTGAATGCCACTCTCACTCGAGCTTATAATAACAAGCGCCGGGCAAAATACTTACTCCAAAATTAAAGGCAAAAACATTGTATTTCGTATTCCATATTTAATTAAATTTAAACATAACGCGTGCAATACGCTTTACAGCCGTTTGTTATAAAGAACATTCAGTTCTACACCTTGTTCTCGCGCTCTGTAGGTAGAACAGCATTAATACAACAAAAGAAAAAAGGCTCTAAGCGAGATAAATGAGATCGCAAAGTTGCATAAGACAAAGAGTTTGCATACAAGACATGTATAAGACACGCCACTGACAGGTTTCTGACAACCTACAAACTTTACAAAATAAGGAACTATACAAGTTTACCTATGCAATTTGCTTTGTATCTTTTGTATGAGAATATAGATGCAATATCCGGCCCATCAACAACAGGGGAATTCCTCATACTCATATGTGAGGCTTATCTAATATTTTCAGTCAATATGTGATATCGATGCTTAAGGTGCCGTGGGTTCAGCCAGTAGCTTTTTGAAAAATCCTAACGCTTTTTTAGATCATTATACTAAAATTGAATAGCAATCTTGAGACCTTTTCTATCGCTAGAAAAAAATCACGAACATACGCTTGGCAAAAAAGAGTAGAAATTAAAATTGTAAATTGTAGTGTCGTCCCTTTCAAACCTATTTATATAAGAAAACGGAACGACACTACAGTGTTGTCAATTTTTAATTTCTACTCTTTTTTGCCAAGCTGTAGGTCTAAAACGCACAATTAGAAAATTGTTATACCTACCTAATGGTGAGCAAATTTTTGATCATTGTTGATTGTATTAAATTATATAAGTCCCGTTGAATTTAAAACTTAGTTATCAGAAGTGTTAATAAATAGCGGAACGTACCCAACACTTTTCTGGAATGCCATATTTGAGTAAAAATAATTGGGTTAACCATAATAGTACCTATAGTGATAGGTGTCACATCATCCCTAACAGAGGTTTCAATTAGTATCACATGACGATAATTAAATTGAAAACGCCATAAATGTGTTCGAACAAAGCATGTTAGGTACTAATTAATATATTATGTACGAAACGGCTCTCTATTGCCCTGAATTACATGCGGCATTCCTGAAATGGGGTTGCAATGAACGAAATAAGAGGTAATTTGTGACTTGTCCCGCATCGATCAGTACAGTGCTGCACTGTGTGCGCAGTGTCGTTAGCAAAACAGCAGGTAAGCCTGCTTACATGTGAAAGTTGCATGTTTCAAAAATGCTTGCAAAGTTTAAGCTGTAAGCATGTACATTTGCAACTCGTATTACAAGCGGCATTTAAGAAGCGCTGGTGGCCTAGCGGTAAGAACGTGCGACTTGCAATTCGGAGGTCGCGGGTTCGAACCCCGGCTCGTACCAATGAGTTTTTCGGAACTTATGTACGAAATATCATTTGATATTTACCAGTCGCTTTTCGGTGAAGGAAAACATCGTGAGGAAACCGGACTAATCCCAATTCGGGCCTAGTTTCCCCTCTGGGTTGGAAGGTCAGATGGCAGTCGCTTTCGTAAAAACTAGTGCCCACGCCAATTACTGGGATTAGTTGCCAAGCGGACCCCAGGTTCCCATGAGCCGTGGCAAAATGCCGGGACAACGCGAGGAAGATGATGATTACAAGCGGCATTTAAGTACTTTTAGTAGAGGTATTGTGCGCTGCTCCTGCACATTGTTGTTGATGCCCATATCTATACTTTCTAACATCGCACTGCTTGAAATATCAAACTATGTATATCTGTATATCTTTGCTTTTTTTATTCGAGAAATTCATCGGGTCCCTGCCGCTTCATTCCACCATCGCTATACGCGACAGCATTTCCAATTTTACCACTGATGATGGTGCCCAAGATGGTGCCCAAAAAACTGCCTGCATCGTACAACAAATCTGAAAAAAGGAATTGTCCAACTAGGGAACAAATCAAATTATTTTATGAAATATTATTTGATTTGTTTTTTATCTAAGTATACTGCAATATGTATTATCATACACTGTAATGTAGATATCATACACTAAAGAAAAAGTTACTAAGTAGGTGGTTTATTTAATCGTATGGCATATCAGTCGTTTATAGGCTTATGGTTAAACCCTGCATCCATTGGATAACGTCGCCGTCAAGGGTGAACAAGTCTGCTGGATCTCCGTCGTATTTACGTAGCGCGCAGCTCGAATGATATGCGCGACATCCTGCTCCGCAGCTCCGCACTAAGTAGGTGGTAGTTGGATAGATGGGAGCACCATCTCTCTCGGAATATTATTATGCATCTTGTCAAGTATAAGTATAAGTCGCTATGTACACGAGACGCGTGAAACCCGCGGCGGCGGCGCGGCGGCGGGCTATACGAGTCTCGTGTACATAGCGCGAAGGTGCGGCGGCGGCACTTAAGGTGACGGTAGAGGTGGGTAAATTTTCAGATTCTGTCAATTTACCCCATTTCACACACAAGCGCACTTCACGCACACTACCTCACTTTACTGGGACAGGTCATTGACCCATCAAGTTTTTTTAAGATTGCGTTTTGAGTTTAGTGTTAACCACTGACCTCTTTTGAGGAACAGAAACTGTAAAAACGTTCCATTGAAAGAAGAAAGAGAAACAATACATTAAATCTTGCTCTCCTTGTCTGTTCATGTCACACGTGACGTATTTAAATTCTAATTTAATTCATTTGATTGTTAACTATTTTCTGCATATTATGGCTTTGTCGAGATACGCGTTTTGTAAAGTTAAACCGAATAAACCCAGATGTCATTAAGTCAGATGTAAAATGTTATTTACTACTCTATACGGTTATTCATAAGGCGAAAAATCAATTCAATTAAAAATTTAAATAAATAAAGTTTCGGCAGGGTGGAAATTTAATTAAGGCCGACAAAATAAAATTTAATAATATATGTCGGCTGATGTACCCCTAAGATCTTTACAGATTTACTTGTACGAGTATCCTATATTCGCTATTTATTTTGCTATTAAATTTATAAAATTAAAATAAATAATTAAATATTATACTGGCATTCCACCGCTATTATTTCAGTGCTGAACTGATTATCTTCGATCGTAGCCTTGATGATGTAGTTGTACTTACACTTACGGCGGTAGGAGCGGCAATGAACCCCGCGCAGCGTAGAACGAGAGGTGCGTTGGGATAAGTGCATATACATATAATTCTTCGTGCGTCTGTCTGTCTGTCCGTCCGTCTGTCACAGTCTATTTTCTCCGAAACTACTGGACCAATTCAGTTGAAATTTGGCACACATATGTAAATTTGGCACACAAATGTAAATTTGTGACCCAAAGATGGACGTGTAACGTAAATAAAATGTATTTTAGAGAATTTGAAATACGGTAGCCATTTTTGGGGGGGGGGTAAATGAAAAAATTAAAAAATATGTTTTTTAAACTATATAGTGTTACATATCAAATAAAAGAGCTCATTGTAAGAATCTCAAACATAACTTTTTTTATAATTTTAGGATTAATAGTTCAGCAGTTATTCATGAAAATAGGCAAAAAATGATCATTCTCCGCCCACTTTCACCGAAACAACTGGATCTAAAATTTTGAAAAAAATACACAAAGTAGTTCTTTACCTATATATGTCAGGAAAATCTATAAGAAATGTGCAGTCAAGCGTGAGACGGACTTAATATACGGAACCCTTAGAATGCGAGTCCGACTCGCACTTGTTTTTGTTTAGCTCTTATTAGGTTTAAGGAGTTTTATGAGTGAAAAAAGAAGTTTTTTGTTTTATGTGCCCGCGTTATTGCCGATCGATTGTGTTTTAAACGATAATTAGACAAAAAAACTTGTTTTTCACCCAACGAATATAGATCCCCATGACACATCTTCCAAGTCGCCTTTGGATAGGCTTAATTTTAAAAATAATTGAAATAATGTTCTATATCATTCATACTTGCAAAAAAAGACTAAAAATAATTTACGTGACCAATGCTTATTATTAGTAAATATCTTACAATTTAATATCTGATATATCACACGATACAAAAAAATGGCCGCAAAGTTAAAAGTTTATTTATTTACGTTACTAGTCCATCTTTGGATCACCGACTCTTTGTCATATGTGAAAAATGTGTACCAAATTTCAATTGAATTAGTCTATTAGGGGCAGACACACGAGTGATCTTAAAAGGGATTTTTTTCTTGAATGATTTGTATGTACTTACCCCAACGCACCTCACGTTCCACGCGGCGCAGCGTAATCAGTAAGTACCTAATAATTAGTGTCCGACCGAAACACAAATTTCTGTATATATAAATATTGTTGTCCTACTTGCTCGCCAACTTTTGGTCTTTGTCACATAGTTTAGTTTCATAATACGAAGTACTATTTCGTATGTTTCGGCCAGGCCGAAAGATTCGGCCGTTTTTTGGCCGAAACCGAAACTACGGCCGAAACATGATTTTATGGCCGAAACCGAAACCGAAACCGAATCTTCGGTCGGACACTACGAATAATCACAATGGTCTTAAGTACCACAGACCCTACTGTCGCTTAAGTCCTTTATGCCAATCTCTGCCTATTAGAACTTATAAAAAAAAAGAAACCGAGTAATTATATCCAACTACCGAACCTGCTTACAAATTTTCTCGAGATATTTGAGAAATGTGATATGCAAAGGAGAACATTCGAACAAACGAAAGTATTTTTGCCCAA
This sequence comes from Cydia amplana, assembly GCF_948474715.1. Classification (NCBI taxonomy): domain Eukaryota; kingdom Metazoa; phylum Arthropoda; class Insecta; order Lepidoptera; family Tortricidae; genus Cydia; species Cydia amplana. The sequence continues at coordinate 6,594 of NW_026947478.1, read as the reverse complement.
GCTGAAACGGAGACCTTCGCCTACGCTCGGTCAGTGATGGTTTAGGTACAGTCAGCTGCAGGTCACCCCTGCATAGAAGATTGTATGCAGGGGTGGTACCTTTTCTCTGCAGCTGACTGTACACCTATAAAAAATTGTTGTACCTGCTGCAATTTTATACCGGTACCGTACTTTATATTTCAACAGGTATAGTACCTTCAAAACGAAGCGGTATTGATAAATAATAACGGTACCGTACCGCCTATAAATAATAATAATAATTCAGCCTATATACAGGGTGGTCCAAACCTTGACGTCCAAAAATTTTTTTTTAGATTCCTCACGTCGTGGGCTATCAGAATATACCCCATGTATGTTAGCCGATTTTTCGTAGTTATCGAGTTATGATTTTTTTTTACTTTTAACTTTTCATATGAAATTCCGGGGTTCCCATACAGAGTGGCTAAAAAATAACTGCATTTCCGTTGCCAGGGAGGTTTTGGGATTATACTGAGCAACTTTTACAATGGGGCCAACCCCGAAACCGCGAAAAAAATTACCCTTCCATAGAAAATGGACTAGCCAAAATGTATAAAAAGCCAATTTTTTTTTCGCGATTTCGGGGTTGGTCCCATAATAAAAGTTGCTCAGTATAATCCCAACACCTCCCTGGCAACGGAATGAAGTTATTTTTCAGCCACTCTGTATGGGAACCCCGGAATTTCATAGGAATAAGAATAAGAATAGAATAAGAATAAGAATTGTTTATTGCCACATACATGAACATAAAATAGAGTTAGAATTACTTACATAATAAAATAAAACAGTTGTTATCATATACAAAACAAAAGTGAGAAGATCTTTGTATTAGGCACAGGGTTCCAGTCTCAGCGTGTGCCGGGCCTAGGTGCCCGGCGCTGGTTTTCAGACCGGTCCCAGACTAAGGACGGTCGGAGAATATTACCTACATAGGAAAAGTTAAAAGCTTAAAAAATCATAACTTGAAAACTATGAAAAATCGGCTAACATACATATGGGGTACATTATGATAGCCCACGATTTTTGGACGTCACGGTTTGGACCACCCTGTATAGACAATAATCTCAACGCTAGCCCAATGCGGATTGGGGACTTCACACACAGCTTTGAATTTCTTCGCAAATGTATGCACTACGAGTATGCAGGTTTCCTCACAATGTTTCCTCCTTCACCGAAAAGTTAGTGGTAAATATCAAATGATATTTCGTACATAAGTTCCGAAAAACTCATTGGTACGAGCCAGGATACCAATGAGTTTTTCCTTACCGCTTATACCGTAAAGAAATAATGCAGTCTCTGCTTTGCACGATTATTGTGTGGACATAATTCTTATAATCACCGAAACATACATACCTCTACGCACAGAATGTCATTGAAATAAAACATTGTTTTTTATAGTAAATTAATATAACATTCGATTTATACACATAACAATAAGCAGGCCAGGCCGCAGCGATATTGGCCTGTAAGCTTCATCTCGGTCTCCAAATCCGCAAAACTCGCTGGTACTAAATGCTGGTCTTGCCGTTATTAATTATCTTGATTCTTGAAGATTATCAGAACAGCACGTTACGTAATCGCATACATAGACGGAACGAACGTCAACAAAGTAGGTGTAGACACTGCAAGTCTTTAGGTATTAAACGAATTACGCTTCGTATTAATAGATGAGTAATATTTAAATGAACATATAATATTCTCTAACATAAATACAAGATTACAATTAATTGACATCAAAAGTCATTGACGTACAGAAGTCATATACATTTTTATAATGACGCAAAATTGATACCAGCATAATGAAAATCAATCCCAATCAGTAAAACGAGTCTTTAAACTTTTTTCATTTTAAGCGGGTTTTGAAGGAACAAGTTACTTAAATTCGATTGTAATCGTATTGTTTTAGGATAATTTACTGCTGTTTTCGACCGTTACGACCCGTAAATAACAACAACTCACATTTAAAATTTGACTGGAGCTCGACGTGATTATATTTATTTACCCTATTTTATGAAATACAATTTATCTACTGGTATACATTTTCGTATGCGTATATGATGAAATGTCTTTATTAATGTCAAAAACGAGCTATGACGATGTACACGTCTGCTTCGATGCAAGGCCAACGGCCATCTGACTCGAAGAAGAGTTTTGAGTGATGTCGTCAATGTATGGAAATTATACGAAAGTTTACATTTGGGATTGAATTTCTGTGTTGTATTTGTGAGTAAAAATATAAGTAGATAATAATCTGGTAGTTTAGTTATCTAGCCTTCAAAATCCCACAACAACTCAATTACTGTCAAAGACAAAACTGTAATGCGTCTTGCTCAAACGGAACTCCATATTTTGATTTTTGGACACTTTTAGTGTCGATTTGTAGAGAATTACAGGAAATAAAAAAAAATATGGCGTGAAGAGCCGGTACACGGCTTCTTCGTGAACAGATTTGCGTATAATTTAATGCAGTTATTAATCATTCATTGAACAAATTGATTGCACAAAGTGAGGTCTAAATCGAAAACGTCATATACCGTCCCCTTAAGCGGCGCGGCGGCAGGCTTTACGCGTCTCGTGTACATAGTGCAAAGATGCGGCGGCGGCGCGGAGGCGGTACCGTGTACACGCGCCCTAAGTAGTTATAAGTTTGACTGTACGCCTAATGGCAAGACCATGGTCATTCTATATTTTAATGTTCAATCATTGTATATACCCATGTTCTACTGACAATAAACGAATTATGAATTATGAATTTTTCTCAATGTAAACTTACTGTTTAGACAAAGTGTAAACAATCATACTGCTACTCAGCTATTCACTGTGGCTGATGTTCAGCCCTGAATCGTACAGAAACCTCGCTCAGTTCGGAATTACTGGGAAACATTGTATGCTTTCGAAAACCTGATCGAACCAGATCCAATTGCGTTTAAATAACAAACCAATGACATGCAGCCTGATCTAGATTGGCGAGTGGAATGCATTGAACAAAACCTAGTGGCAACTATTAGTGTTGGGAAAGACTCGAGGCTTTTGGGGTTTTCAGTAGTAGGTATTAGATGTCACATAAAATGTTTGTAGACATTTTTGTAAGTTTAGCAAAAAACTTAATATTTTAGTAATCAAAATACAAAATGGCGACTATCATTCGACACGAAAGATATAAAATCAATTGATAAGAGCAACGCACGGATTGCGGGTTCAAGTCGTATGCGTAACTTTTTCATTTTTTTCCTTTAATATATAGTATCGCTCGCAGACGTATATAGCTGCTTGTTAAACAATTTATATAAATAAATATACTGATTTGTTACGAAAATAAACTTCAGTCCGTAGCACACTCTCTTTTACGCGTAAATTTCGCCAGCCTTATTAATCCCCCTCACAAATAACTGAAACGCTTCAATTTACGTTTCCGAATAACTTAATTTGCTATCACTAATTTTCCTTTCAAGTCTCCGATTAAATTCCTTATTACAGGGCTTTGTAATATTTTACTGGAAGCACGTGCCTAACCAAATAATAATGGTGGTCATCAATAAGCCGGGGTTTCCTAGGTGCTATTCCCTTGGCTGAAGGGCGTAGGCGAACTCATGACTTTAATTGTGGAAATGAAGAGAAAGTCGTGAGATGCGCGTTAAGTCACCAATGCGATCTTCAAAGTCGTGTCAAAACCATTTCCAACCCATATCAAATTCGAAAATGTTTAGAACACAACGACACGCGGCACGGAGTGCAGCCGCGAGCACTCGAGCCTGAAGAAGGACCCTCGACGGGCCCGAAACATGTTGCCAATAGCGACTAAAAATTCAAGTGAGTGGAACCGTTGTCTCCATATCAAATTGTTATATACGCCACTACGTGCACTTCAATCCTTTTGGAGTGGCAGTGCGCGTGCCGCGACCGCTGCAGCGGACCTTCGAGTGCGCCGACTTCTGGCCGAAGGGTGTCGTGTTTCGGAGGTTCCGGGGAAAACTGCCGAATCCGATACTAGACCAGACGATTCAACGGAGCCGCGCCGTTTTGTCGCCTATATGTTTAGTTTTAAAATTTTTAATATGCATATATATGTTAGTCTGTAAGGTATTTGTAATATGGGCCTTGTTGCCCGATTTAAATTGTATATATACTTACTTACTGCTGTGGCGCAACGACCCGAAATGGATCTTGACCTCCGACACCAAAGACCGCCTTGCTACTCTGTCCAAAGCCGTTTCTGTCCAGTCGACGGCGCCGAATTCGCTAAGGTTTTTCTGCACTTCGTCTATCCAGCGGCACCTAGGGCGTCCAGACGGTCTTCCGCCCCTTGGTTCTCCAGAGTACGCCCTCCAGACTGCGCGATCTTCCCCCATCCCCCATCCATGGGGGATGGGGGAAATAGTATATATAAATAAATAAATCAGAATCGGGTTCTTGATGGTTTTTGTGGCCGGTCGATTCGCCAGCACTCGTTAAGAAATGGGAACAAAGGCCTGTCCGTTATTGAGGATTTTTAAAGGCGCTTACATTCTTGGTCGTGTAATGCCGGAAAAAATCTATTGTTGGCCGTTAGAGGAGTATCGATATTATGCTCATAGATTGAAATATGGTCAACCTTTAACCTATCTATAATGGCAATAATGCGTTTCACGTGACTTTTTTTCTTAATAGTGTCACGTGACACAACAAATAACGATACTTAGATAAGTATGTAATGTATGTATGATCCGCGTAAATAGATTATTTCAAAGATATATGTTTTAGTTATTTTTAATGGAAATAAAGTTATTATTGGCTGCATCTCCTGTAATTATAGCACGCTTCACGCTGTAATAATATACAAATTAAATTAAGTAATTAATAAACATAAAACATAAATAACTAATTTAGGCTTGTAAAGTTTTATGTACCCGTACCATGAGTCGCTGACAGTGTCAACATTGACATATAATAGTTACGCTAAAGTCTACGTAATTTACGTACGAGGGAGATGCATGGAAAGTACCTAAGTTACGCTCACGTTAGCGTTGGTGAATGCCAAACTGGTGGTAGCCGCACAGGTTATATGATTTTATAAAACATGACAAACTTATAAATCAGCGCAGCGCAAGCTGAGTGACCTTTTAGCGCAATTTTGTATGTTCCATTAAATACTAATCTCTAATCTTATCTTAAATAACTTAAATTGTATGCTTAGTTTATTCAGTATTACAGCATGGAAACGTTTAGAGAATTCCATATCCCCGCATTTTAAATAAATCGAACGCCGAAAACCGTTAAACCTTGCCACCGAAAGGAAATGGAGAAAAAAAATATAAGTATATCGAAATATGATGAGATATTCAAATACTATGGAAGTTGCGCGAACAACATTAGGGAAATCGGTCTCTGGAGAATTGCGAGACCCGGGGCGCATCCGAATCCAGTAATATTGTAAATATGATAGTTTTGCCTGTTGTTACGCAGTCCGTGTGGTGTGGTTAGAGTATTTTACTTTATGAAATAGAAAGCGATGTTAAGGCTTTAAATGAAGTGAGAAGATCTGGGAGCCTAACCAAAATGACAATAAAATGACCACAGGAACATTAATTGTTACAAAACTGAGCTTTCAAAAGCCTAATAAAAAACTTTCTTCACCATCCCTTTCACTCTTTAACAGAAACCATCTAGAGTAAACGAAACAAAACGAAAGAAACTTCAAGTTTCATTACTGCTCATTTCAGTACCTACTCTCCTTATAAACATCATAATTGATGTAACTTCTCATTAAAAATTTGCACTTTAATACGAGATGATAAGGTAGAATTTAGTTTTGATATGTTAGTGGACTTAATGCAATGTAGTTTTAGGAATAAGAGGAACATTAGTGGTCAGGTCACGCGCCGGGCATGCTTACGTCGTGTCCGAACATGGTTATTCTTATCACTTGCATAAGCTATCGTTTCAAGCGGTCAAATTAAGGAGTCGGGTCTAACACAAAACTGTGTTCACGTCTTTCCTGTAAACGCTCGTGCATGGAATACTGCTGCCGCCTATGGGACCGTTCCGCCAAGTATCAGCTGGTGGCCCTGGATTCAATAGAGCACCGGGCTCATAGACTGTTTGGCGATGACCCAGCTGTCAAATCAAAGTTACAAAGCCTCGATCATCGCTGGCGAGTCGCATGTCTATCAGTGTCGTATAGGATACATTCTTGTGCGCACAAGAACTGCATGACCTGATCCCACCTTCCCCTTTCCATCAACAGAAACAGACGTCGACGCGGGGAGCGAATGCACCCGTTCGTTGTTAATATCCCATTTGTCCGCACAAAACGATTTGCCTCGCCTTTTTTGGTAAGGACGACTAAGGAATGGAATGCACTCCCGTTATTTATCTGTATTCCCCGAGAAATATGACCTCGGTCTCTTTAAAACAAGAGTGAATAGGCTATTACTGAACCGGTGAGCTCCATCTTAGGCTCTGTTTTCACTTTCCATCAGGTGTGACTAGAGCCAATCGCCGATCGGTTAATTATAAAAAAAAGCCCAAAGATTAAGTCTTACTACGGAACCTCCGACAAAACAGAAAACTGGATAAGTACTTATGATAAAATAAGTA
>NW_026947477.1:0-25054 GCF_948474715.1 Cydia amplana | reverse complement strand
CTTTTACTCAAGTTAGAGGCACGAAATTTTCTTTCTCAAGATGCTATTTGCAGTGTGGTAGAAGGTTATTCAGATGTCCATGAAAATTCTTTGAAAAATATTAAAATTAAATGTCTACATGCTCTTGAAACTTATCCAGATTCTAAAGAAGCTATGGAGAAACATGTTTTCAATTCGACATATGAAGATAGTATGAATGGCAGTTGGTCTAAAAAGTTGACAAGCAAGTACTTAAGATTTAAACTTTACTCGGAACTTTGTAACATTGTGTTACCAATTTCTATAATGTTAGGTAGAAACAATTTTAACAAAATGTGTTCCTTACAATATATACCAATCATAGACACCATTAGAACGTGGTTTGCAGATAAGACATTTCTTGAACAATTTCAAAACCCAAAAAATAAAGTAAATGATGTTTTAAAAGATATAACATGTGGCTCAAAAATGTGTAATAACGAATTCATAAATAATCCAAACACATTAAAAATAATACTGTATCAAGACGCCTTTGAAGTTTGTAATCCCTTGGGATCATCTAAGATCAAACATAAAATACTAGGAGTTTACATGACGCTGGTAAATGTTTTTCCTTATAATAGGTCTAAAATAGATAACATGAAACTGGTATTATTGTGCAAGGAAAAACATTTAAAAGAGTTCGGTCATGATAAAATTTTTGGTAAATTAACGGAAGACCTTAGAAGCTTAGAAACACGTGGAGTGTATATTAAAGAGTGTAATCAAATTATTTATGGCACTCTTCTGACAATAATTGGTGACAATTTGGGAAGTCATACCATTGGTGGTTTTGTTGAAAACTTTAATGTAAAATATTTTTGCAGGTTTTGTTTAATTGAGAAAGAACCTTTTGCGCAAAATCCAATACTGTTAGGAAAAAAAAGAACTATTGAAGACTATAACGAAGACGTAAAAATCTCTAACCAATTACATGAGGATGGTAGTTCATCGGTTCATAATCGAGGGGTTAAACAGGACTCCGTTTTTAACCAAATCGAAAACTATCATGTCATTGACGGTTTGCCTCCGTGTTTAGGACATGATTTATTTGAGGGTGTTGTGCAATTTGACATCGCTTTAGCTATCAACTATTTCATCAATAACAAAAGCTTTACGCCAAATTTTTTAAACATGAAAATGGAACGTTTGTCGAAAATGGAAAAAAAAAGTGTGCCACCACCCTTTAAAGCTGGCTCTGTTAAAATAGGGGGTCAAGCTCTTGAAAACTGGCATTTTCTAAATTATTTGCCGCTAATTTTATTAAACTCTGTAAATATTCACGACCCTGTCTGGCAAATGATAATAAAGTTGCGGGAAATAGCACAACTTATTTGCGCATATGAGATATCTATTGGTCAAACAGCTTTATTATCATCTGGCACAAAAGAATATTTAATACTTAGGAAACAGTTATTCCCTAATACTCCGCTAAGACCTAAACATCACTACCTATTACACTATGGTGAATTGACGAGAATTCATGGACCGTTGATCTATTCTTGGACGCTTAGATTTGAAAGCAAACATAGGTTTTTCAAAAACGTTGTCCGACACCTTCCAAATTTTGTCAATATCACACTTTCACTATCAAATCGTCATCAACTACACGAGGGTTATCTTTCTCAGGGTATTCGGTATGATACCAAATTATTTTCCAAACATTCTCGTGTACACAGAATCGACGAACTACCATCAAGCGTTAGGTGCTTGATTTCTAACACCACCCCTGGAACAATCCTCTCGGCTTCGCAAATAGGTTACAGGGGGATAAATTATGCAACAGGCGATTACCTTCTCTATAAACATGAAGAAAACGTACTGAATTTCCTTGAAGTAGAGATGATTCTATTTAGTGATACGTATGAAAATCCATATTTCATTGGATGTAATCATAAATTTCAATATAATTCAGAAATAGGCTTATGCCAAAAGCTTTTTACACCTCAATCAGATCTTAATGAAAAAAAAATATGTAGTGACTACCAAAGCTTGCTACATTTTAACACTTATAAAACACATATTATTGACAATTGCCATTTTATATGTCTGCATCATGCTTATTTAGATTTGCTTTAGAAACTTCTAGCTAGGTTTATCGAGTTTCAGTCGCAAGATCAATGTGTGACAAAATTCACGAATTGGACCAATTATTAATAGGTAGTATACTTTTTTTGTACCAGAGTATCTGATTGTACCCTTTTGAAATAAACAAATTAATTATGCCTTCAAATGTCCGTTAATTTGCCAAATAATTTATTACAATAGACTTCCGAACACTTTGGAACCTTGGTTTCGCTCAATAGTCTCTTTAATACGGTTAGTAGTAGTAGTAGTTAGTGACAAAATTAAATGATTGTAAACCGATTTCTAATGCCGAAGTCAACGCTATCGTGAGAACTGTATAACAGATTAAAGGTTTCGTCACACAGGCGCGTTTTCAGGGCGGGGCGTGAGCTTGGCGCGCCGCTTTTACATATAAAACGCTCACGCCCCGCCCTGAAAACGCGCCTGTGTGACGGAACCTGAACTCTTCCAAGAATCAAAAGTAACACCAAGATCAGCTTGCAGAGTGATTGCACGGGATTTGTGTGACAAATTTTCACAACTTTATGACAGAGATGCTGATACAAAAAAACTAATAGTAGGAGATCCCACATATGGTCGACCTTTACCAATCTGTCTGACGGATGAAAGCATGAAAATATGAAAAAAAATATGTTCCAGAACATAAATTAATAGGGTTACCTAAAGAAATACGGTCAAGGCTATTTTTAATTTCATGTATTACAGCACGCTACATTTATACTATACTATTTTTACTGTTTTTATAAGTATTGAATTCTAACAATATTTAGGTGGTAACTACTTACTGGGAATAAAATTCCACCAAGCCGAGTTAGTGGTAACTAGTGGGATTTTTTTTCCCAGTAGTTACCAGTGGTAAAAGGTGGAAAAAAAATCCCAGTAGTTACCACTGGTAATAACTTGGTGGTATGTAGTGAGTTTTTTAAGCACTATTTTCATGTTTTTTTTTGAAAACCCTATTTATTTTAAAACTCATATCAAATATCATCTTACAACACTGGTATCAAACGAAAAAACAAGAAAAAAAATGTATGTAACCCTATATCGAACTAATCGTTTAGAAAAAAAAAACGGTTTTTCCTTCTAACTTTTGAACCATCTGTCCAAATAATATGAAAAAAATGAAAATAGTGTTTAAAAAACTAAATCAAATAAAATTAAAACAAACTTGATCAGTTAAGCCGTTTATGAGTTATCGCTAAAAGTCTTCCCTTCTTATTTTAATTAAAAGCCTGGCAACCCTTATTTCTGACCGGATTTTCGCAGGCAACCCTGTTTACTTTCCATTGAAACTTATTTCGTTCGTCAGACAAATCGGTGAAATTTGCCGAAAATTTTTTTTTTCAAAAATTTTATTAAAATTAGCCTTGACCATATTTCTTTAGGTAACCCTATTTATTTATGTTCTGGAACATATTTTCTTTCATATTTTCATAGTTTCATCCGTCAGACAGATTGGTGAAGGTCGACTATACAGGGTGATCAATCCAAATGGGTCAGTATAAGTCAGAAACTATGAGAGATAGCGAAATCTGTTCTTAGGAACCATGGCTTCGATTTTAGATTTAATAATAATGGCATTCAATTTTTTTTTAATCTATCACACATATCCGGGATTCGAACATGGTCAATATTCTTGTTGTTTGTTTGTATGGCAACTTTTAAACGATGCGTAATAGGTGGGGGGTGCTTATACAGGTTGATCAATCCAAATGGGTCAGTATAATTCAGAAACTATGAGAGATAGCGAAATCTGTTCTTAGGAACCATGCGGCGAGCCTGGGGGCCCAAAATTAGCATGTCAAAAAAAACATTTTGGATAAATCTAAAATGGCGGCGGACACGGGCAAAGTCAAATTACCAAGTAGGTTAAGCGAGCCCGAAGGGCCAGCTTCAGGCCGGGAGGCTGAAAGCCGACCCCGGCAGACAGCCGAAGGCCCGGAGCCTCCACCCCGACTCCCAAAACGCGACGCTCAATAGGAAAAGTGTTGGGTCGTGTTTAAGGCTCCGGGCTAAGGCCTTCGGACTCGCTTAACCTACTTGGAGATTATTTGACTTTGCCCGTGTCCGCCGCCATTTTGGATTTTTTCAAACAAAAATTTTGACATGGTAATCTTGGGCCCCTAGGCTCGCCGCATGCCAAATCTCAGTGCGCTCGTACCAACTTGAAAAAATTAAAAAAAATGTCGGCCATTTTGATTTTTTTTTATGTAGTTTGTTTTGTCTCGGGGCCCTATATGATATTTGGTCGAGCACCTCCCACCTTATCACGCATCGTTTAAAAGTTGCCATACAAACAAACAACAAGAATATTGACCATGTTCGAATCCCGGTTATGTATGATAGATAAAAAAAAAATTGAATGCCATTATTATTAAATCTAAAATCGAAGCCATGGTTCCTAAGAACAGATTTCGCTATCTCTCATAGTTTCTGACTTCTCCATACTGACCCATTTGGATTGATCACCCTGTATATGTGGGATCTTAGACCATAATAGGAACAGGCTACCACACTATTATTAACACACATAGGTTTCCGTTATAGGGGTTTATATACCTATACAGGGTGATTTCGGGGTCGTGGAGCAAGAGAGCCAGACATCATACAGAATCCAAAGATGAGCTTTTTGATGTTGTTAATTATTGTTTTTCACCAATAATGATGATGATTTTCCAGATGACAAGTAGGAAAAAACATTTTTGCATACAAGTTGGTGACCCTACTCAATGTGACATCTTGTCGCTTTCCATACAGCGTATGTCAAAAGTCATAGGGTGACCATAATTACTTAGTATAACAATAATTTTACTTGAAAAATAAGAATAATTAAAGTAATTATCTTTTAATCAAATACTACCATACGATAATGTGGATCATTTACAGAGTCACAAAAAGTGGTTCTGGATCACGACCCTGAAATCACCCTGTATATATTTTTGAAAAATGACTTCATAGTTGATATAGTACACACATCTGTACACTCTTTTTTAAAGAACATATTTTTCCTAATTTATTTTCGTGTCGAGTAGTACATACCCATCAATAATAATTTATTAGGCACTATATATTTTACGTGCTACTTAAAAGACTCATAATTATAAACATATATATGACTCATAATTATAAATATATTGTAAGGCATATCTTCGTCTAAAAAATCGTTGCTTCAAGCATCACTGGGCCATTCCTTGCAGCCCGTACTCATTATTTCGATGATTTGAATTCTTTCTTGATCCTATAAGATAAGGTATCGTCACTTGTCACGTAATACTACCTCTCTTCAATATTTTATTAGGGCTTTGTACGTAATGAACTATTGATGTAACGGATAGTTGTTTGGCCCGATCCCGAATACTGGATGTACGGCCTGACGATCGGCCGAATATTCGGTCTGCGGCCGGCGGAAATACACCTACATTTCTGTTTTTCAGGTGCGCATTTGTGCAGTTTTCGACCTGTTTTGTAGTGAACTTTCGCGCGGACTCATTTCTAGGTTCGAAATAAGTGCGCGAGCAAGTGAGTGGAATGTTTAAATTGTTCTTCCATAAATGATTCCGTCAAGTTATGTTGGGTTATTCCCACTAGGTACCACCAAGTTCTTACCAGTGGTAACTACTGAGAATTTTTCCCCCACCTTTTACCACTGGTAACTACTGGGAAAAATATTTCTCCGTATATAGTTACCACCAACTCGGTTTGGTGAAACACTAATCAATTTATAATAATTGATTAAAACATAAATTTACTTAAAAATTGATGTTGATATTTGTATGGGAGAGTCAATTTTTTTTCGCCTTTGGTTCCATAGTAAAAGTTGTTCAGTATGACTTACATCCCCGTAAATTAATGCAGGTGACTATAAAAAAAACAACCTGTATTTTATACTGTACTTTTATTAGTATTTAACTCTAACAAAATTTTGGTGGTAACTACTGGGAAAAAAATTCCCAGTACATAGTTACCACTGTAAGAATTTGGTGGTAACTAGCGGGTATAACCCGTTATGTTCTAATGTATGGGGAAGAAAAACAATTACAGCCAGCGTTAAATGAACGTAGTATGATAGCATTGGGTATGGTGCTTTACGCACACTAGCGTCCCCTCCCCTACCCCTGACACAACCCCCCTTTTTAGCATGAAATATGTCCCGGTTGATGGTTTTTTTTTTAATTTTTTGAGGGAAGTATTAGAGTCTGGAAAAAAGTGTCAAGGTAAGAAATAATCCTTAATCAAATTTGTACAAAAAAAGTTACATGCAACTGTTTGGTAAGACTTACCATATTCATGTATTAACTTGTTGAAGTTGAATATATGTAACATAATAATACGTGATAGTACTGCAATGACAGGCGGTCTAGCATGAGTTGTGTTCTCGTGCGCGATTTTAAGTATGGACTCGCACGCGAGAACGCAACTCATGCTAGACGGTCAGAAATCGTATGGAGAAAACCAGCTTGTTGAACGGTAAAATTTTATCGAAGTTCATCTAGCTATAACATGAATATGGTGCACCATATCAACAAAATGAATAAAATACCTTTTTTGTTGAGAATTTAATAAGGGTTATTTCTTTCATTGACACTTTTTTCCAGGCCCCTCCCCCTGATGCAACTCCCCCTTTTAGAATAAAATGTGTCCCGGTTGACATATTTTTATTTTTTGGGGAAAGTATACAATATAGGAAAAAAGTGTCAATGAAAGTAGGGACACTAGTGTGCGTAAAGCACCATACCCAATGGTATCACACTACATTCATTTTCAGCTGGATATAATGTGTTTTTCAAAAAACACAATTTGACCGAATCAAAAGGAGAGAGATAAATCACTATATAGTTGAATTGTATATATATATGTCGCAGTAAGATAGATAAGGCCGTTATATAGTTATAACTCTAGGGATATAATTATATGACGTAACATAGTTATATGAAAGCGATTCATTACTATCTTAATAGGTATATAACTATAATACGGCTTTAGTTTAGTGATATAGTTATATTACTGGATTAAGTTTAGTGATATAGTTATATTACTGGATTGAGTTCAGTGAAATAATTGTAGGTAGGAGTGCAGCGGTGCGGCGGAGGTATAGTTATATCCCTAGGGATATAGTTATATGTCGTATAATACTTTTTTGCAATATTACGTAAAAGTACAGGTCGATTCACGAAAGCTGGCGCGAGATTTCTACTGAGTGACAGCTATTTTCATTGAAATTCTGTCAAATCTCGCGCCAGCTTTCGTGAATCGATCGCAATGCCTCATAAACCCTTAAAAATAGCAGCATGAAAATATATATAATAGTTATCTTACTAGGAATATGATTATAATACGGCATATAACTATATCCCTAGGGATATAACTAAACCTCCGCCGCACTGCCGTACTCCTAATACCTACAATTACTATCTTACTAGGAATATGATTATAATACGTAGTTACGTACTATACGGCATATAACTATATCCCTAGGGATATAACTATACCTCCGCCGCACCGCTGCACTTCTACTTACAATTATTTCACTAACTTAATCCAGTAATATAACTATATCACTAAACTAAAGCCGTATTATAGTTATATACCTATTAAGATAGTAATGAATCGCTTTCATATAACTATGTTACGTCATATAATTATATCCCTAGAGTTATAACTATATAACGGCCATATCTATCTTACTGCGACATATATATACTCAGAACTCGACACGTCCTGCCGTACTTAACACATATTCTTGACGAGTGGCCAGTATAGGTATTGTTAGAGGAGATACTGAATATTCGGCCGATGATCAGGCCGAACATCCATTATCCGGTATCCGGCCAAACAACTATCCGTTGCATCTCTATAGTTCGTTTTTTTAGCATTAGAAAAAAGGTAAACAATCTTGATGCGTCTTTTAATTGAAAAACACGTTTTAAAAATAAGTCACGGCAAATATGTAACAATTATGAATCTAATACGATCATTCATATTCTTCTGCTTTCATAAGTAATAGTTTATGATTTTTAAAAAGCGTTTTTCAATTAAAAGACATGTCAAGATCGCTTACCTTCTTGCAAGTTCTTTCTAATGCTAAAAAAAAACGAACTATAATTTTATTAATGTCAGTAACAAACATTTTCAGACAATTCGTTACTTGAAATGGTATAGGTTTTATTGCGTGATTCACATAGGCCTTATTAACCGAAACTTTTATAAGACTAATGTACATAAGATATAATTTATGTACTGGATTGCTGTTAGCTTTTAATTATATCATTTTATATGTTACTGTAATAACCAGGATGGTTACATTGTTGAAGTACATTATTCTGCAGGGCTCGTGTTGCCCGCAGGTGACACAGCTCACACACCAGGTTTGTAAAACTTATAGACCATTTAAGCTGATATGCGGGTCCGCCACCAATTTTTTCCCACATTGGCTTTTAGAGACTAGTAAATATAAAGACTGCCTTCAATATCTAGTTATATACAGTGTCGCATTCCTTTAAAATAATGAGCCTGCGGTAGATACAATTATTATAGGTAGGTAGGGGTACAATTATTATAGAGAGGTCTCTGTACCATTAATTTCGTTTGACACTTATAACTAGACGTCTGCTTAACACATTGGCACCGTCTGTAGGAAATTCATTGAGTGCATATTATTATATTATATTGTGTTAAGCAGTACAGAGCGCGTAGCCAATGTGCCAATGGTTAACGCTCCGTAGCGTATCGTAGTCATCTTTCTCTAGCACTAGTGCAACATTGACGGTTGCGTTTCGTTCGCTACGGAGCGTTAACGATTGTTCGTAGGCTCCGCACCCAGATACCTCTCTATAGTGAAACTAGCTACAGCAGGTTCATTATTTTAATGGAAACGCGACAATGTATAGACATGGGGCCGTATGAAAAAAAGTAAATCCTTGTGATTATAGGTATAAGAAGTCACTTCAAAAGAAGGTATAAGCTAAGCATTTATACTTTATTCATCTATGGATATCCTTTACCTTCTACTCTGAAGTGAATTACTGCGTTTGAAGCGAATGCTTTGGCTGTCATTCGAGTACTTTATTCATATGATTGAAATGAGCAAAAGGCCCGGAGTAAATCGTTTTGCTTAGCTTTAAACTTTTAAAGTATTAGCATTTGACCATGTATCTTTTTGTCAAATTTGACGCATTTAATACGTATAGAAGTGAATGCTTATACTTTTCTTTATTCATACGGCCCATTGGCAGTCTTTATTTTACTAGTCTCTGCTTTTAAGATGGCCAATTTCCTAGACCATGGGGTATGGGCAATCGCCGCCCTTACTGCCTAAAGGTGGCACGTGATCGCTCCGAGAAGCGGGGTTGATCCATTCACTTTTTTTTTTCTTGAGTTACCAGTATAAAGTCGGGCTTTGCAACATAAGCGCCGCATACAGATAATCAAATGTTATATGTATTATAACCTATTATAAGGTGTTAGCGAACGGGCTCCTAAATACTTTAGACTGTTGAAAAACAGTCTGCCTATCTGTACATGTGTGATACACTGTAAAAGCTATAGGTATATCACTCAGAGGGGTACAATTATTATCACAACTGTTATATACACTCACGTGAATTATTTGTCGCTACTGGCGGCGGCTGCACTCCGTGCACTGCGCACTGCGAACACTCGAGTCGATGAGGGACCCCCGAAGGGCCCGAAACATGTCGCCAGTATAGCGACAAATAATTCACGTAAGTGTATAACCGTTGTGATATAAATATTTTATAATATATTATGTCTCACGAAAGTTTAAATTCGATTAAGCATAGACTATTGACGATCCCCTTAAAGTAAACTACTTGAAATCAAACAATCAAAGCTTTTTCGCACGTACTTAGCCGGAGAGCTAGCCACGGAAAAAGGTATGAAATTTATAGAGCAACGAAATCCCTATAGTTAGTGTGCCATACTATCATTATTAATTAATCCGGGCAGCTGTTTAGCTGTGGGTGCGGGAGTGGATGGGAAACAAAGGGGTTGTAAAATCAATTGAAGGTGTGCAATTTATAGAGCTCTGTGTTTGGTGTGATATAATAGCTAATTATGTATTTAATTCAAATATAACAATGCCAGGCGTTTTATTTGGAGGAAAAGTAGTGCCAGATGATGAAAGTACACAATCCTTTGTGCGCCTGTCGAAGAGCACGAGCAATTTGCATCTAACTCACAATTGCTTTACGCATAGTGTCGTATGTCTTCTACTTTTTGTACTCTGTCACAGAATAAATAATAGTACTACACTGTTCAATTACGCCTAGGTAAGTGTTAGGAAAAAGTAGAAGACTCAAGACACTATGCGTAAAGCAATTGTGAGTCAGGTGCAATTTGGCCTGGCACTTGGCACCTGGCACTACTTTTCCCCCGAATAAAACGCCTTGCTTTGTTATATTTGAATTAAATACATAATTAGCTATTATACCTATCACACCAAACACAGAGCTCTATAAATTGCACACCTTCAATTGATTTTACAACCCCTTTGTTTCCCATCCACTCCCGCACCCACCGCTGAAAAGCTGCCAGGCGCCCGGATTAATTAATAATGATGGTATGGCACACTAACTATAGGGATTTCGTTGCTCTATAAATTGCATACCTTTTTCCGTGGCTAGCTCTCCGGCTATAGTACGTGCGAAAATGCTTTGATTGTTTGATTTCAAGTAGTTTACAAATTAGTGTTAAGTTAATCTAAGTTAGATAAGTGTTTAACTCGCAATGTTGCTATAAAACTAATAAAATTCTGCGTGGTATGTGTGTTTATGCATGTAGATATGCATGTAGACGTGTGCTCTATCATTTTAGTGCAAGAACTTCAATAAATTTATTTCTTTGTAATTTTGTTTTTTATTAAATAACCTCCAAACTGTAAATTGCTTGTTGTTTGTATATTATGATAAAATTAACTGATAACTGATAAAATTAGTTCGTTTTACATGTTATTAGGCGATATTTCCTAAAGAATTCTATACAAATTTTGTACATTCACATGCTATCGATAATTCTCAGGATTTTGCTATTGGCAAGTTGGTATTTGTTTTCTTATGTATTTTAATAAATGCAGTCTGCAGACAGGCTGCATTAATTAATTACATAAAAAAAAACTAACTAATTAATAACTAAATCCGGAGAATTACCGTAAATGTACAGAATTTGTATTGAATTTTACAGAAAAATATCCCCTAATAACATGAAATATTACCTAATTTTACAGGTAATAATACACAAACAACAAGTAATTTTACCTTGCCCATATTTAAAATCACAGTTTTCTTATGTAAAAATACATAAATTGTATCATTAATATTACCGAATAAAATGGAAAAATACTCAAAAATCATTAAAAATACATAAAGTTTGTGGTTAATTCACATACGCAAACTGTAATAAAACACATAATAATTCTGTAATATTACTGAATAAAAAGTAAATATACTTAAAAAAACATTAACAATACATAAAGTTTGTGTAATTTTACAGACGAAATCTGTAACAAAATACATAATAATTTGGTAATATTCCCGAATAAAAAGGAAAAATACTTAAAAAAATCATTAATAATACA
This sequence comes from Cydia amplana, assembly GCF_948474715.1. NCBI lineage: Eukaryota > Metazoa > Arthropoda > Insecta > Lepidoptera > Tortricidae > Cydia > Cydia amplana. The sequence continues at coordinate 13,356 of NW_026947477.1, read as the reverse complement.
TGTACTTTGTGTAAATTCACATACGAAATCTGTAATAAAACACATATTAATTCTGTGATATTACCAAATACAATGTAAATATACATAAAATATCATTAATAATACAAAAACCTAATGTATTTTTACATACGAAATCTGTATCAAAACACATAATAATTGTGTAATGTTACCGAATAAAAAGTAAAAATACTCAAAAAACATTAATAATACATGAAGTTGGTGTAATTTTACAGACGAAATCTGTAACAAAATACATAATAATTCGGTAATATTACTGAATAAAAAGTAAATATACTTAAAAAAACATTAACAATACATAAAGTTTGTGTAATTTTACAGACGAAATCTGTAACAAAATACATAATAATTCGGTAATATTCCCGAATAAAAAGGAAAAATACTTAAAAAAATCATTAATAATACATGTACTTTGTGTAAATTCACATACGAAATCTGTAATAAAACACATATTAATTCTGTGATATTACCAAATACAATGTAAATATACATAAAATATCATTAATAATACAAAAACCTAATGTATTTTTACATACGAAATCTGTATCAAAACACATAATAATTGTGTAATGTTACCGAATAAAAAGTAAAAATACTCAAAAAAACATTAATAATACATGAAGTTGGTGTAATTTTACAGACGAAATCTGTAACAAAATACATAATAATTCGGTAATATTACTGAATAAAATGTAATCATACATAAAAATCATTACTAATACACAAACTTTATGTATTTATACATACGAAATTTGTAACAAAACACATAATTACTCTGTAATATTACCGAAAAAAATGTAAAAGTACGTAAGTGAAATTTTACGTATATGTAAAATTACATACATGAAATTTTACAGATTATGTAAAATTACATAAGTGAGATTTTTACATATCTGACAGCATGATTATGTAAAATTACATAAATATAATTTTACATAACCGTCAATTTGTTTGATTATGTAAAATTACATAAATGTAAAATTACATAATAATGAAATCAGGTCGATATGTAAAATTACCTACGCCTTGTAAAATTACATAATTATGTAAAAATACAGAAAAGTTAGGGCAACGAAAGTTGCCCTAAAATTATGTAAAATTCCCTGAATATTTTTAACAGTGTACACAAGGGGTTCAAATGTATCTATAAGTTGCGAATAGTTCTCGGAAATAACATGGAAATACACAAAATGGAAATTTTTGAGATGGAAAGTTACAAGAATGTGACAGAGGAAGTTTGCTGGGCTTAGATGTAAAACCCCTCTTTTCTGGCTACGCCTTCGCTTCTGAATTTAATTCCCCATTTGCCTGAAATCTCCAATCACATTCTCAGGCTAAATAGAGGCGTAACCCGCATCAGATACGCGTGCGCTAATGAGCGCGAGCGCACGATGCGATCTGCGCAGCCGCGGACAATGTAATACAGGGTGGAATGAGAAAAAACGTAATATTCAAAATTGTCAAAATCAACATCTCCAGCGGTGGCAGCATGGTCGCATTTTTATCGCCTGTCACTAATGCCTGTCACTTTCGCACATACATACTTATTAGAACGTGACAGACATGGTGACAGGCGATAAAAATGGGACCGTGCTAGCGCCGCAGCATCTTGTGTTGTAGTCGTGTTATTAATTCGCGAATTAGCAAAGCAATTTTATTGTTTTGTTTTCGAATTCTATTAGAATTATTCCAATAATAACTTTAGTTTCTGGCTCATTTTAGATGCCACCCTGTATGTTGAGCACGGCTTGCGTGTGCGCAGGGTTTCGTGCGCTTTTCTACGTAATGAAACGGATTGCTTATACGCTTTCGTATATTTCGGTGATATCTTTACTTTAGCGATCTTTTACTTTATATTAGGTACCTACTCAGCTATACAAAGCCCAGTCATTTTAGTATTTATTTTAAATAAAGGTTATACTTACGTATATACGATACAACAATTTCTTTCTTTTTTTGTAACAACAAGGGTGTAATTCTTTATACATATGTAAAGGTTTTACTTGACATTTTTTTAATAGGTATATTCAATTACTTATTTGTAAAGTTAGATCTCGTACAATATTTTAGTTGGTATAAAATACGAGTAGGTATACAATAGCAAAACTTAGACAAAACCAAAAATAATATTGGTATTTATTACTTAGTTACATAATTCTTCTGATTTCTGGTTTGACCCATTGGTTGACTGGTAGAGAATGTCTTAAGGCATTAAGTCCGCCATTTGTACCTTCATGTATTGTGCAATAAAGATTAAAATAAATAAAATAAAATAATTATAGTGAACTCTTGAACCATAGTTGGAGTAGGTACTACGTATAGACTAAGTATAACGACTATAGTTAGGGGTTTTACGGTACGTAACATTTTTTCTCATTATTTGTGACATCCAATTTGAAGAACTCGTGTAAGTGGCTGCAAATAGCAGGTTAGACTGCCATTTTTAAGAACATTTGAGTAATTCGAGGTCCAAAGATGCTATCTCGGCTAGAGGAGCCACAATGCTTCAAACAAAACAGCAATTTAGAGATACGGATCTAACAAGTCTTAACCCATTGTACTGACTGATCATAGATAGACCTTATGTCTTTAAGATAAGGTTTACGAATGTAGACAGGGCGATGATACAGTTACATTAGTTGGGGAACAAGTTGAAAGGCTTACAAGAATGAGATTATAAAACAAAAGAGTGGTACTATAACTGTCGGCAGTCGAACCCATCTTGTTGTTATCAAAATGTCAGAAGCAGTGTTACGTATAAAGGGTGATAGAAAGATAGGTCGACGTCAAAAAATTACGAATAGCTTGAAAAGTAATCTAAATTTTTAGGGTTCCGTACCCAAAGGGTAAAAAACGGGACCCTATTACTAAGACTTCGGTGTCCGTCCGTCCGTCCGTCTGTCACCAGGCTGTATCTCATGAACCGCGATAGCAAGACAGTTGAAATTTTCATAAATGATTTATCTCTATTGCCGCTATAACAACAAATAGTAAAAATAAAATAAAATAAATATTTAAGGGGGGCTCCCATACAACAAACACGATTTTTTTGCTCTATTTTTTGTTGATGGTGCGGAACCCTTCGTGCGTGAGTCTGACTCGCACTTGGCCGGTTTTTATGTCACGAGTGATTATGATGAAGCACCACCACCAATATCCAGCTAAACCAATTTAGCCATTGTTTCATGACTCCAAGCCCACATTGAAACGTTCACATTTACCAAACTGAGATTTTCTTAAAGTATTTATAAGGCCCACTTGCACCATCCCACTAACCCGAGGTTAAGCGGTTAAACCGTTAACCTAGTGTCAATTCGTACTGGTAACCAAGGTAACTCTAGGTTTAAAAGGTTAACCCCGGGTTACTGGAATGGTGCAAGGGGCATAAGAAGTTGTAGTTGTACTAACCTAACCTAGATTAGATTATAAGTTTTTTAATATCTAAAATTACGTTTGTCATCCATGGTGGGGCAGAGGGACGTTCCTTAACAGTCATCTATCACCTCACCATCCATCACACGTGTCGTGCCGTACCGTCCACACGTAACTGACAATCCATAACCCTTATCACAAACCCATAAGGCCCACAATGGCCAGCCAAGTTGCAGTTACCGAATACACCGAAACTAAACCTAATGTGTAATAGAAATCGAATTCCGTTGTAACTGCCGACACGGGCTCAATTTGGTTGAATGCGCACGCTATTTTCATTTGGACGCCATTTTAAATTCGTTTGAATCACGTTTCTAACTTTGTCTCTTTTTTTACGGTAAAACCAAAAGAAAGGGTTATGTATTAGGTACTTAGGTGTAATCAATTTCTCTTTTTGACCCTACATAGGCTACTTTTAAGGGTTCCGTAGCCAAATGGCAAAAAACGGAACCCTTATGGATTCGTCATGTCTGTCTGTCTGTCTGTCTGTCGTCCGTCCGTATGTCACAGCCACTTTTCTCCGAAACTATAAGAACTACACTGTTGAAACTTGGTAAGTAGATGTATTATGTGAACCGCATTAAGATTTTCACACAAAAATAGAAAAAAAAAACAATAAATTTTGGGGGTTCCCCATACTTAGATCTGAAACTCAAAAAAATTTTTTTCATCAAACGCATACGTGTCGGGTATCTATGGATAGGTCTTCAAAAATGATGTTAAGGTTTCTAATATCATTTTTTTTTAACTGAATAGTTTGCGCGAGAGACACTTCCAAAGTGGTAAAATGTGTGCCCCCCCCCCCCTGTAACTTCTAAAATAAGAGAATGATAAAACTAAAAAAAATATATGATGTACATTACCATGCAAACTTCCACAGAAAATTGGTTTGAACGAGATCTAGTAAGTAGTTTTTTTTTAATACGTCATAAATCCCCTAAATACGGAACCCTTCATGGGCGAGTCCGGCTCGCTCTTGGCTGCTTTTTTACATTATTTTTAAAAATAATATCAGAAACAATAACCCTCTTATTCATAAATCTTTACGGGTCTGATTTAGTAAATTATGTTTTATCCCTTTCTTACAAATAGGTACATAAGTCATAGACATAGACATAGACATCCTTTATTGGTAATGATAAATTACAGGTCACAACTTACATATTATTCAATTATTATACATAAGAATGACAGATAAGGACAAACGATTACCTATTAGCTAATTGAGGTTTGTAGCGCGTTTTTGAATAAGGGGGTTACGTAAGTGTTTAACCAAAAAAACATGATCTATTCATGAATCTCGCCCTGCGTTCCTATAGGTGCAAAGGTGCCCATTACGCTGCGACAGACACTCTTACAAATCACTTAAGTTAATCTAGCATCATACATCTGCCACTTATCTAATCTGACATATCGGCTGCATCTTCACTAATCCCTATCAAGTCCCATTGTGATCCGGATCGATGTGAAACTAGTTCTTTGAGGCCAAGAATCTTATAAATGGACTGGAGGTGACATGTGGGCCATTTTATTTAAAATTTGTACACTACACTTTTTTTTAGATTTGGGATTTTTTATGTTATTCCTACTCTGACGTGTCTTTGACATTAGAAACAAAGTGTCCCAAAATTCCCATACATTTTTCGAAATTTCCAGTCCGTTACAGTCATACAAAGTCTATGAAAAACGGTAACCGTGACCAAATCAGGTAGCTTAGTTAGTTTGAAAATTCGGATAAAAATAAGCCATTTTATTATTTTCATGCTTCACTACCTGAAGATGAAGGTAAGGTCGATGTGGCTAATTCCGTCATAGGGGCTATTCCGTATCAAAGAAATATACTCTCGTGGACGGAATAGACCATATGATGGAATTAGTTACATTGAACTTAGTACTTAGTATCAGGGATGTTGCGAACATCCGCATCCGCATCCGCAACCGCGGAACATCCGCATTATTTTCAACATCCGCATCCGCATCCGCATCCGCATAAAATCGATGCGGAGCTTATGCGGATGCGGATGTCGAACAAGTCGGTACAGGAACGTCTTAGCGGCGGCGTAAGTGCTAGGTAATTTCGTCATTACCTATAACGAAATCGTCTAGATCCAGAAAAGTCGGCGAAGTTACTGTTTATTAAATATAACGCACCTATATTCTTGCTCAAATACTAAACGTTTGGTTTTTTTTAATAAAAAATACTAAAAATGTAATATTTGACGTTTTCTAAGTACCTAATCTTGACATCCGCATCCGCGGATGTGAGCCTTTAAAAATCCGCATCCGCATCCGCATCCGCGGATGTCAAAAAATCTGCACCCGCAACATCCCTGCTTAGTATCTTCTCTCCTCAAATTGATTATACCTACTATTTATACTAAATGGAATCTCCAGTTTGTTTATATGCTTCTTGCTTGCAGCTCCCGTTCCCACACACCCTTATTACGTGGCTCGATTTGCGATCGCTATCGTAATGACTGACATTTCTGTCATTTTGGGGCAAATACACTATACAGATGGAGATATGACACGTAGGACGTAGGTCGTTGCATGTTACATTAGCACAATTTAGAAATATATTTGGTATGCCACTGGAATGGACATTTAGGTAATAGTTTTTCAAGTAGGTTCTAAATAGGTATTTGGAATTACAGTCAAAGACTATCTTAGTCGCTACAAAATATGAAAAGTTTTTGTTCAAAGATTTAAATATGGTTGTACCTATCTTATTTTTTTGTTAAATAAGGAAATTATTATTTAACCTGGAAAAACTTCCAAGTGAAAAATAAAATCATAAAAGGCCCATCAAAATAATAATAAATCAAGATTATGAAATAAAAGCGATAGCCATGGCCATTTAAAACATCAGATAAGAACGTATAATGGCCGATGGAATTGCAAATGTGGGTGTCAAATTATACAACAATTCCGATCGTTTATTGGCAGAAAAAGTCGGCTTCTTTATTAAGAGTCATCACACGACGACTAGCGACTCAAGTATAAAGATATAGCGGACATACAGCCACAAAAATTAATTAAGATTACAAGAGTTTTGTGGGTTACTATGGCCGCCCATAGACAACGGTGATTGCTTACCATCAGGTGGGCTGAATGCTTGTTTACCGCCGACGTGGTATAAGAAAAAAAAATCAGTTGACGACTTTTAGACACCTTAGAAAATTACACAAATAATTAGTAATCAATTAATTAAGAATCTGAGACTTTAACCATAAACAGTATTAAACAACAATTTTTGAAATTCCGCTGTATAAACCTGGAATTTCGGAATTTTCAGATACCTATTAAAGTTTTGGCAACACTAGACATCTTGAATATATGTATAACATATTATAATATTTTATTTATAAATGTATGGTCATTTGTAAAGTTTTCACAACTCAACGCATTTTTGATTGGACAGATGCGTGGTAATAATGTCTCTCCCCGACGATATATATTTCTTACTCAGATATTTCAACATCATAAATATCGGTAGGTATAATTCGCGATATCGATATAATTACTGGTAATACCAAGTTTCTGGTTGGGCGCCATCTCCTGCGCAGCATAATGTGCGCAGGCGACTTTTTATCGTCAATTGTACTTGTTTACTTCCATTACTAGAGGTGTGGCCTACTAGGGATGTTGAATGTGGTTAAAATAGATTGTTTCACACCGTGGAATCAAGAGTAATAGAAAATTAAAGAATAATAGTGAACCGCGTACATTTTTGGACACAATTATTCCTAGAATCATAATAAATACTTCTTCTTCCTCGCGTTATCCCGGCATTTTTGCCACGGCTTATGGGAGCCTGGGGTCCGCTTGACAACTAATCCCATGATTTGACGTAGGCACTAGTTTTTACGAAAGCGACTGCCATCTGACCTTCCAACCCAGACGGGAAACTAGGCCTTATTGGGATTAGTCCGGTTCCCTCACGATGTTTTCCTTCACCGAAAAGCAACTGGTAAATATCAAATGATATTTCGTACATAAGTTCCGAAAAACTCATTGGTACGAGCCGCGGTTTGAACCCGCGACCTCCGGATTGAAAGTCGCACGCTCTTACCGCTAGGCCACCAGTGCTAGAATCATAATAAATACATTTATTAAAAATATACATTAATTACATTCTGACTCAAATAATTAAGTTTGATATAGTAATTAAACTGAGACATAATACTTCTATGCGTGTTGATCTTACAGACTACAGACAAACATTTAAGTTTTCGAGTAAATATGAAAAAATAAATTTTAGTCACTATTTTTAAATTAAATAATTCCATCTGGCGTTGGATAAATATCTATATATTTGTCTAATAATATTTTTTTGTTTTTCAGGTAAGCAGACAATACGAGTTATATGTTATGTAATGTAAGTCGTATCTTCAGACTTTACAGTTTATTTATTAGTACATATTTATAACTCCGTTATAATAATTGACGTGAAAGACACTCCCTTTATATCCAACTATTTCTAACTCATCAAAAAAGAAAGAGAGCAGCGACTTATCATCACAATCACTCGTGCATATAAGTATTGCTTCCTGTGCATTATGTTTCTTCTTTCAACGCAATAAAGTTAGCCCTTTATTTAACTATATTCTATTTAAATTTAAACCTTATTGAAAAAACAACACGATAGTTTTTTGCGTGACTTGATTTTTCCAAACCCAACCTAAAGTTATCCTAAAATGAGCTTTATCATAAATATTTTAGGTTGGATCTTGATTGCTTGTCTATAATTTTGGACAGAGTTTAGTGACCTTTAATGGGTAATGGTTCAAACATCTCGTCTATGATTACAAGTCATTTGAATCACCTGTAATAGGAGACTACTTACGAAAATTGCAGATAATTTGGTAAAGGTCGCATTCCTTGGCTTTGAAATTTGATTAAAAATAAATTGAATGAGAGTCCCTGCATCAATTACTACTCGTACATTTCTTTAACGCTTTTTCTTGTTTTCATTGTCGTGATGTGGAAAATAAAATGGGTATTAATTTCTTTGAAAAAAAAAATGTGTTAGGTAAACGTCCCAATAATTGACACTTATGTAATAATTGACAACTTCTGTGTGTCTGTATTTATTTAGATACTAAAAATGCGAACTATTGGATTAGACCAGTATATAGCAGGACGTTAATGTTACAATTAAGAACTTTTAAGTAATAAATTTGTTGCCACACTTTGTTGACTTACGTATAATATCTTGTGTAAAGCAAAAACAAGCTATTTAACGTTGATAAACATATTTTTAACAAATGATATAATACATACAACATATCACTTGCCACCGATATACAGGGTGGCCCATTTAGATCGGTCAGTATGGGAAAATCTGAAACTATAAGACATACGACGATCTCTTCTTAGGAACCATGTCATCGATTTTAGTAACAAGAAAAACTACATTCATACTTTTAATTTTTTTTTATATAAAATGTATTGAAAAAAATAGTAGCCATTTCGAAAACATACTAAAATAAATTAAAGGATATGAAAACAATGCATTTTATTCATTTGAGACATCATGTTTCATAGTAACATTTACTGCTTAAGACCTACACAATCGATATCTAAATAGAAATAATTTTAGATTTTTTTTTTCAAAACGTCCGGGTTCGATTCCCGAGCTGAGTACACTTTTTTTTTAAATGAATGTATGCAGTTTTTCTTGTTACTAAAATCGATGACATGGTTCGTAAGAAGAGATCGTCGTATGTCTTATAGTTTCAGATTTTCCCATACTGACCGATCTAAATGGGCCACCCTGTATACTGACAAAGTACTTCCCCACGCTATAACTCTGTACATTTATCGCGTTCACAAATACTCGTGGTAAATATATCGACAAATACTAAATATCCTTTATCGCGTCGACTAATGGGGTCGATAAGGGCACTTGGCGTAAGGACAGTATCTATCATTACGTGTGTATGTAACTTATGGTGCTACTTAACGTTTTTTACACCTTTACAAAGTAGGGACCAGTTCAATATAATGCTGTAAATGTCACCTTTGTATATATTACATGTAGTTTTCAATAAGTATCTCGTTCTAAAAATAATACTATGTACATATTAAGGTAATCATTATTAAAATGTATACATTATTAAGGTGATAACACGTACATAGTTTATAAGTCTTCGTGCCTGATACCTGTGTATACCAATCATTTTATATTTTGAAGTATATGCGCCTTACTTTTGTATACCAATATATTTATTTAGCGGATTAGAATTATTAAACTCAGCACACAATAAAATATTTCATATCAATTCATTTTATTTCAAAAAAATCATACATCGATTGTAATGATATTTTTATATTCACTTTTTTTGATATACGTATTTTATAAACATTTAGAGAAAAAGATTAATTTACAAAAGCGTCTGCCATTTTACCGTCTAACTTAGAGGAAACCCAGCCTTATTTCAAGTAAGTATTGTTTTCTCGTAATATTTTCTTTAATAGTTAATAGTTACAAAATAAAAATACCGGCCAAGTGCGAGTAGGACACGCGCACGAAGGGTCCCGTACCATTATGCAAAAAATGCAAAAGTCACGTTTGTTGTAATTTTAATTCTATGTTTAGTATTTTTTGTTATAGCGGCAACAGAAATACATCATCTGTGAAAATTTCAACTGTCTAGCTATCACGGTTCATGAGATACAGCCTGGTGACCAGACGGGCAGTGGAGTCTTAGTTATTACTAAGACTCCCGTTTTTCCATTTGGGTACGAAACCCTAAAAAATATCGTCATTAAATCTAAGGGTTACAAACATTACAACCAACCACGACCTCGATGGGTAACAAATACTTTTTTTATTTAAATAGGTAAGTACAAAAAAGTTGAAGTTCCAGATCTTATGTAATTAATACAAGTTTACTAGAAACTGCGATGCCCTGAGCTATGCATGGTTGTGTAATTACATCAAGCGTAGGTAGTTATTAAGGTATCACTCAAGTTCATACCTCGAGGCGAGTAGGTATACAAAAACACTGTAGATAGAATACACACTGTGTAACTGGTTTGTTTTTAACAAACACGCATAGACATTTTATAATACAGTAGCCTTAGGGCTCATTTAGACGGTGCGTGAACGGTCGGCTGAATTGATGTAACCTCAATGGTCCGCAATGTAACTAAATCGTATACAAGTTCGCGCGCCGTCTAAATGAGCCCCTCTAGTTACCACGACTGCCTTATCAGTGTCAAACTGTCATATTCGCTAACGTCTGCGTAACTTACTCACTAATATGCCAGTACGAGCGAGATGAATTAAAGTAAGTTACGCAGACGTTAGTGAGTATTATTATGTCAATGTAAAACTGGTGGTAGCCGTACAGGATTATTACGTGTAGGAATGCTATTTGTTTTGAGAGATTTTATTTTTTAACATAAAGTACAGAAACTGTATTTATCTGCAGAACATAAAGAGTCGTAAGAATAACAATACAATACAAATACTCTTCAATCCACACCTCACAACTGGCGGTCTTATCGCTAAAAGCGATCTCTTCCAGACAATAATGGAAATTATACGCAGAAGTTCAACATCAGGCACTTGAACTTAAATTAACACGTTGATTTTCAAGTTACATTAATGGGTAAAGCTATTATTACTCTCATACGAGAACATTATAATACCTATAATATTATATTACATATTAAAAGTTATAGGAACCTAATTTCAAATAAATTTTCAATGTGAAGTAACTCAAAAAATGTACCTATAGGCTATATCTGATACATCCCTATCATAAATGCCGTATGCGGCCCTTCAAAGCCCTTTGACTACTAATTTATTTTATTGATAGAAATATAAAACACCAATATTATCGGCAACTTTATCAAAAACAACCGAAAACATGCCTCGGCCGTCGGCGCCATAAAATAGACGCAATTATCCTAATCGGTACCTTTACCCCAACTTTTACTGCATTTCAAAAACAACCTTATCGCAACGCTTTAAAGTGCATTTTTAAAGGACAGAAGATTTAGGGTAAGTGGTTGTGGAATGGTCCGAGCTTCTAATAGCTCCCTAACCTGAGGGTGTTGTAAAAAATGAAGTAGGAAATTTATCTTTTTTTGTAACAAGTTGTAACCGGTTTCTTCTAGTTCCTGGCTCTTTGTCTTTGCTTGTGGTACAGTCGGCTACATTGTGTGGTAGGTCATGGGTGACTGCTTAACGTGTCATGTCGAGACATGAATAGGTCGAGTTTTAGTTATTCGATCTGTTTCCAATATGATATGGATCTACAATGCTTAAAAAGTTAAAAATAAAACAAAAGTGAACAAAACGGCTGTCTTGTGCGAAGTACCTTTAAGGATGACTCACGTTAGACCAGGCCGTGTCCGGGCCGGAACTTCTGGCACTTACTTTTCTATGACAGATGACAGGTGACCACGTGATGCTTTCCATAGAGAACGAAGCTCCGGCCCGGACACGGTCCGGTCTAACGTGAGTCATCCTTAATTCCGAAGAATCTCCGTTCTGCCGAGAAGAAATGCCTTTATCTTTATTATTCTTAGACCTAATATAATTCAGTAGCGGTCAGACAATGGTTACGGTACAATGCGGTCGCAAAGTGTTGTAACGGCCTCTTTATGGCTACGGGACCGCTGGACGTGGCTAAAGGTTACATTCTGGTCGCTCAAGCATTGCTGCGCAACCTCATTTCTACTGAGAGACGGCAGTAAACGTTCTAAGTATAGTTGGTCAAACCAATTTGTCAGTCAGTAAGAACCAGGAAAACTATAGGTACTCATCCTTTTCTTTTGGGTGCTAGTACTAGTGTAAGACAAAGATAGTATGATTATCTCTGTCTATGTTTGAAATGAGACAGTCCTTTGACAAACTATAATCGCGTAAGCAACTCAAGTTATCAAATACATTCTGCCCAATATCAACCATAGCATTGTTTTGAGATGTATTCCGGTTATAAGAAAGTCTGCTCGTTTGCCTCCTTTCATAAAAAAGGCTTCCTTATTTGATTCACAGTACCTTTTGTTTCCTTTTTCCATCAATTCTATCAGCAATTTTCTCCAAATCAGATCCACTCTGGAATGCCTTGGTGAATTGCTTCAGTTCCGCACTAAACCAGCAATAGTTTTGCTGTGTTCTATGTTTTATGGTCCATTGTGACAGTCGGCCATTCGTCAAATATTATGTTCTTACAATCGCTATGAATGTATCGTATGAATTATCGTATCGTATCGTATCATATGAATGTATGAATCGCTACTATTGACACAGGAAATCGTAGTCAAGATGACAATCGCTTATCGACTAATGCCAACCGAAATGTATAATAACATAAACTTTGTTTCACAATTAATTATTCCATACCCATTTGTTAGTTAAGAGCCTACTTATTATTTTTTATCACTTAAAAGTTTTAATAAATATTTTCGTCTCATATGATTCTCAATGGTAATTTCAATAACTCCCCGATAGTTTAATTCAAAAGGTAATTAACATTTTCTATTCTTTACATTCCTTCGGGGTCAACCTTAACCTTAAATATCTGTCAAAAACTCTTATTTATATATCAATAGAGTTTAAATTCGTAAAGCAAGCTGTCAAGACAGGAATACAATGATCCAACCACCTGCCAAAGAGCTTCAATCATCCCGTTCAAAACGCTGTCATTCTAAAACATGCTTTAATATTTTACAATAAAGTATAATTCAAACTGACCGGTTCTGGGCAAAATAGCGTGGAATTAAAGTCAACAGGTGGCAGCAAAAAGTAGGCCTTGTTACAAACGCATAAGGTCGTTTTTGTGGACGCGATTAGCTATGGAAGCGTGTTGCGTTACTTTGTGTTAGTCACTTTTTTCTCGCCTAGACTATGTTTAATACCCATTTATGAAGTACTAGTTTTTCTGGATG
>NW_026947476.1:5000-63891 GCF_948474715.1 Cydia amplana | reverse complement strand
TCAGCAGGGTGCTGAGGGGATTCAGAGCTAGGCAGAACCATAGAGGACTCAGACTATCACCCTGAAATATTCCTCGCTCAATCCTTATGAAATCCTGCGGGCCAGGGCGGTCATCCCCGCCTCCTGGTTGACGAAGGACTGTGGTCCACTGCCTCATACACGCGCTTAGAAAGGCTCTCAAAGCTGCATCAACTTTATACAGCTCTAAGACCCTCCCCAGCCATGAATGAGGCACCGAATCATAGGCCTTCTTATAGTCAATCCAGGCGGCTGAGAGGGCCTCCCTGTTCCGCCGGATTTGTTGGCAGATGGTCATGTCTATGAGGAGGAGCTCTTTAGTACCACGGGACCCAACCCAATGTTAACTATTATTATTATGTTAACTTATTTTTTTTAATTACATTTTATTAACGTTCATGAAAAATTTCAGCTGACGCCCATCGAGAAATACGCGATGCGGTGCGTCGAGAGCAGCGAAGCCGGATGCGAGGCGGAGCGGGAGGCGCTCAGCGCCGTGCGGCGCTCGCTCGGCGACTGGGAGCGCCGCCGCCGCGACGCCGACCCGGAGCCCGCCGACGCCGAGCCCGAGCTGACCTACTCGCGCCGCGACGCCGACGCCGAGGTGCGCCCCCGCCGCCGCGCGGCGCCCCCGCCCTCGCCGCCGCCCTCCCCCGCCCCGGGCGAGGACGAGCGGGAGGCGAGGGCGGCCACTCGCGCCACGCGGTCGCGGGGGGGAGTGCACATCGACCTGTGGCGGCTGGACGCGCGCCGCGGCCGCCGGCGGGAGCGGCCCGCGCTGCGCAACGGCGCGCTGGACGCGTGGCCGGCCGAGCCCCGCCCGCCCGACCATAATAAATGATTTGATACGAGCCCGCGTTTTATATTCCTGACGTTGCCGTTTTGGTGCCGCTCGACCGTCCGTGAATGCTTGTGTCCGCGCCCGCCGCCCCGTCGGCCGTCAGGGCCCCGAGTCACCAAAACCGCGACGTCAGGGATGCAACTCGCAAGCATTTACGGGCGGGCGGGCGCCCATCCCGTCCGGGGCGGGCGGCGGCGCGCCGTGCTCGCCTGCCGTCCGCCCGCACTGGACGCTTCCCTACTGATTACGGTTGCCTTTGCGACGCTACACGCGTTTAAAATCATCTAATCTTTTTGATATAACTAGTTGAAACCGAATTTGGCAGCGAGCACTCTTGACCGTTTCGCTAAAGCGCACTGAAATTTTCTCTTTGCACTTTTACCCGGATGGGTGATTATTAGATTATTTTTACTGGTAATATATTTAAGTTTCAGAATACAAACGGGAATTCAAAGTACGTCGCCGGCAAAGTATTATTGGGGAAGCGTCTTTAAAAACGAGCTAAAACAAAATAACAGTGGACGTGCACTTTGCACGCTCCGAGCTACGACGGTCGCTCCCTTCGGACCGGGCGGCCTAGCCGAGGCACGGAATAAATAATAGTACTAAGTACAAAAGACTCGCTCTCTAACAAAACGCGTCTGTTACGATCAGCACAGATATGGCCGCTAGGTGGCGACAGCGCCACGCGCGGCTTATGGCTTATGCTAGCTGTAGCAAAGCGACGAAATCGCGGAGTGAACCACGCCTGGCCAAGGTGACAGTCGCTTGCGCTTCGCCATCGAATCGAATCACTCTTCCATATTAGTGCGACAGCTACTTGCGTTTCGTTCGCTACGGAGCGTTAGCGATCGGCATGTGGTCTACGGGGCCCGTACTGCGCTCTGTCACTGCGGTTACATTCGGTGTCGCAGACGGGAGCAGCCGTGGTAGGCCCAAGTCAAATGAAAGTAACCAGCCATCCGTACCACTGTCAAAGTGGTTAAAAACTTGAAAATAGAAAATTTCAGAGTATATACCCGACGATGAACCTTCTTAGACTCTGTGAATCATTCCATCACATAATTTTTTCAATCATAAAAATTGAAATTTTGTTAGCACACGCCACCGCTTAGTATAATAAATAATATTTGTTTGTGAAGTAACACTATAGTTACAAAAAGAAGAGCGTCGAGTCTACTTTCTGATGATACAGGTGGTCGATCTAACTATATTACTAAGTATACAAGGATAAGTATAACGGCCGTCCGAGAGCGGAACATTTCAAAGGCTATATTAGCGTTGGTGCTGGACTTGCTGCAGGAGGCGATGGGCTAGACTAGACGGTCGAGGAAGAGGCGTCCATTATTTAGGTGACTGGTTTAGGGCAGAGTGGGTCATGCGAAATCTCATGTGGGGTAGACGGGGGAGGTTGCAAATGTCGCGTATTTTTATTTTTCCACAAGAAACTCAAATTGTGAACCGACAAAATTTCACCAAAAGGGGCCTCCCCCTTGGTGAGACTTAAATAATGGACAGCCCCAAAGTGCTGAAAATGTATTCGGTAACAACAAAAAGATCTAAGTGAAGAAAGCGTTTAAGTATGTAGTTACAAATTCCACGTTCAGGGTGGTCTATGGTGGGCCAGAAATGCTGTGTGCGATATTATCCCAGGCAGGCAGTGGTCAACTTGATATTTTGTGAACTTGGCTAACACACTGGTGTCGTGTGTCCAGGTTAACAAAAAAAAATGTGTCTGGTAAGTAAAAATTAAATTTATAATTAAATACGCCTCTATGGATGTAGTAGGTACTTCGTTTGTTATCACATCACTCTAGTACGGCTAATTTCTCTAACAAATTAGCATCCATGTAGCTTAAATTGTAGGAAAGCAAAAATAGAATGGGAAGCAATTTGTCAGGTCAGGTGGATGCTGCCCCAGGTTAATTATTTTTATTTATTAAGGCCCACCATCAGTTACTAACATCTACCTAATACATTTAATTCACGTTAAACCATAAAATCGTCGTCATTATGGCCTTTCAGTATCAAGTTCGCCATTTATTGTTTATTATTCAAAACGAATCGTACTTGTACATAATTGTATATTTTTGTGCATTTAAGTTTAAATAAATAAATTATTTATTTTAGCCACATCGTAGGGATCGAAACGGAACGGGGGATCTAACGCGATTCGTTCTCCGCAGGTGTGGCTGAGCGGCGGCCGCGGCGCCCGCGCCGAGCGGATGCCGGTGAGGATCTATATATCTCTGTAATAATTAACGACGGGAGATTTTAAATTCGGGGCGCGACGCCCCGACGCTCGATATAAATTCACGCGGGGTCGAAGCGACCGCTGACGGTTTCTGCCGCTTGCAGGTCTGGTCCCCGCCCTCCCCGCCCGCCAGCGACGGCGACGGCGAGCCGTACCGGCCCTCGTGGGCGGCCGCGCTGTACCGCGCCGGGCCCGCGCCCGAGCACGCGCTGCCGCCCCCGCCCCGCGCGCGCGCCGCCCCCGGCCCGCCCGCCGCGCCGCCGCACCCCCGCCCGCGCCCGCCGCGCGCGCCGCCCTCGCTGTTCGAGCGCGCCGGCGCGCGCGTGCGCGTGCGGCCCCGCGCGCCGCCCGACCGGCACCGCGACGCGCCGCAGCCCGACTGGGCGCCCGCCGAGGACGCCGCGCTGCGCCGCGCGCTGCGCCTGCAGCGCCTGCCGCCCGACGCGCCGCCCGCGCGCGCGCCCAACTGGGAGTGGGCCGCCGAGCTGGTCGCCGACGCGGCCCGCGCCTACCGCGCGCCGCGCGCCTGCCGCGACCGCCACGAGCGCCTCGCCGCGCCCGACGACCGCCCGGACCGCGAGCGCGACCGCCGGGACCGCCACCAGCGCCGCAGGCAGCGCAAGCCGGGCGCGCGCCGCCGCGCCGACGACGACGCGCCGCGCCCGCCGCTCGCGCGCCTCGACGCCATGCGCGAGGCGGCCGAGCGCCGCCGCGCCGCGCCCAAGCGCCGCCTCGACGACGCCGTCGCGCAGCACCACAACCCCAAGCACGCGCAGCTGCTCGCCGACCACGGCCTCGACTACGACCGCCCGCCGACGCCCATGGAGGTGGCGTCGCGCCGCGCCGACCGCATCGCCAAGGAGAAGTCGAAGGCGGCCGGGGCTGCGGCGCCCGCCGCCTCGCCCGCCGCCCCCGCCGCCCCGCCCGCCGCCGCCCCCGCGGCCCCCTCGGCGCCGGCGGCGGGCGCGCGCGTGGTGGTGGCGGCGCACGCGGCGGCCGGCAAGGCGGAGGCGGCGCGGCGCGCGCGCGCGGCGGGCCCGGGGGCCGCGCAGCCGCAGCAGCTGCTGTACCGCCCCCAGCCGCTGCAGGCGCGACACCACCTCAAGATCCTGCACCACGCCGGGGCGAGCGCGGCGCAGGTATGTCCCGCCTCCGTTTAGCTCGACGGAACGCGACGTTTACCCGTCCCGTCGACTCCTGTCGTAGCGATTAAACCTGTTAAACGATCTTCTTCGTGCGACACGTTTCTGCCCGTCCGTGTAGATCGCCCGCCTTATTTATGTACGTTATTTGGCAGGTCGCGGGCGGGAGCGGCGTGACGGTGGCGAGCGTGGCGGGCGTGGCCGGCGAGAGCGCGCTGCGCACGCTGCAGCTGCAGCAGCTGGCGCTGCGCCGCGGCGCGCTGCCGCCCGCCGCCGCCGCGCCCGTGCCCGCCCCCGCCGCGCAGCAACAGCAGGTTTGTCTACGTGCCGCTCCACTAAAACTACCTACTTGTAAAATTAAATAAAAATACAAAAACATATACTGTATTAACCTAGAAACTCGCAACTTATTATTAATATTTTGTTTGTTATTTTAAGGTGGCCACTGCGGCGGGCGCGCGGCTGCTGGCGCGCGCGGCGGCGCCGCACCCGCACGTGGTGGTGGCGCACACTCCGCACGCGCAGCACGCGCAGCACGCGCAGCACACGCAGCACGCGCAGCACGCGCAGCACGCGCAGCACACGCAGCACGCGCCCGCCGACGCCCGCCACCCGCCGCCCGCCGACCACTGACCGAGTGTACAGAATGGCGGGTATTCTGCCACATGTTGCGCTGCCACATGTTGCGACTCTCGATACCGAAACGTTAACAATAAACATTGACTGATGTTATTTGCTTTTTTTGATTTTCCCCGCCGCTCCTAGGCACCACCACGCATAACAACATCCGTAAGTAACATTGGAAAATCAGTTTAAATTTAGAATTTATTGTGCGAGAATAAGCTGTGTTGCTGAGGCTGCTCGAGGAAACTTACTAAATTACTTTTCAAACGTCACTTAAGATTGCAATGCGTGGCGGGGCCTCCTGGGACTCCTAGTGACTTTAAATGTCCTTGTAAGTAACCGAAGTAAAAGTAACCTACACCTACAAAAAGGGTTGAAGCTTAGAGAATCTAAAAGTGGGACGGTATTCGAGAATCCGAAACTTTTGAAGATAAAGAAAAAACTAATGGTCATAAGTGGACTTAAAAAAAATGTTAATGCCAATCGAATTCAGGATCAAAAGCTTCATAGTACTATGCCTTAAGCCCTTGCTACACGGTCGCCGACAAGCCCCTCAGACCGCGTGGCCTTGGTCTGGACGGACCGTGTAGACAGTTGTTTACAACAAAATTTGACCAAAACTGACCAAGGTCAGACGGTTAGAAGGCTTGTCGGCGACCGTGTAGCAAGGGCTTTATGGGAAACGGTCGAAGAGATAGTTCAGATCCGGAAACCGCTACCAACTTTTAGTATGTTGGTGGGCATGGTATTGGGTCTCCAAAACTGCCGGGAGACAGCGGCGCCGGCCATCTACTTCAGCGGAATGACGTCATTAAAACATCACGGAGCATTGTACTTTAATTTAATGCTTAATTACACACCACCAATGAAGCCTGCCGAATCCCTTGTTTACAAGTTTCACTTAGCAAATTTTGATGATATGAATAATGATTTGTCAAATACAGATTGGGATACATTCTTTAAGGGTTTAAATGTGGACGCCTGTGTAACAAAATTTTACAGCCTATTATATAATTTAATGGATAAACATGTACCTCGTTTTCCTTCAAGGACTTCACGCACAACTCCGGTATGGCATAGTAGACCCTTGAAAAAAATATTAAAAGAAAAAAGAAAATTCCATAAACTATGGAAATGTTTCAAAAATCCTTTAGATTACGAAACGTTTAAAATATTAAGAAAAAGAGCTGAGGCAGTTGAAAAAGATTGTTATAAAAAATACATAGAATTTAGCGAAAATAAAATCGAATATTGTTCCAAGTTTTTCTGGAATTTTGTGAAGTCTACAATTTCAAATAAAGGTATACCACAGACTATGTCTTACAAAGGTGTCTCAGTTTCGGACGGGGAAAGTATTTGTAACATGTTCAGCGAGCATTTTCAATCTGTTTTTGAATTTTCTTCCTTACCGTCTCTGGATATCGATTGTCTAGAACCTCCATTAAAACCGGTTTTTAACATTAATACAATTAATTTAACAAATGACTTAGTTCTCAAATATTTAAAGTTAGTCAATGTAAACAAGGGCGCTGGTCCTGATAGAATTCACCCACTATTAATAAGCAAATGCGCGGACACATTAGTATTTCCTATCACTTGGATTTTCAAACAATCTATAAGTGAAGGACATTTTCCACAAATCTGGAAAACAGCTTGGATAACACCGATACCTAAAGGTAATATCAGTCAGAATATCGAAAATTATAGACCTATTTCAAAATTGTGCCAATTTGGCAAAATATTAGAAAAAATTGTAACCGATCAGCTTTCCTACGCCGTCCGTCGTCATATTAATCCAAACCAGCATGGGTTCTACAAAGGTCGAAGCGTCGAAAGTAATCTTTTGTCTTTTAGCGAGTTTATACGTCATGCCATGGACAATAAATATCAGGTCGATGCAGTGTATACAGATTTCGCAAAGGCGTTTGATAAAATTTCTTATAATACGCTCTTATTAAAACTATGGAACCTTGGTATGCATGGTGACCTTTTCCGGTGGGTTAAATCATACGTAGAAAACAGATCACAAGCGGTAGTACTGGGAGGTTTTTCATCTGTTTTCAAACAGACCACGTCAGGCGTCCCACAGGGATCACATTTGGGCCCATTGTTATTCATTCTGTACATAAATGATATTACGGAGTGTTTGTCCAACTCGAGAGCCCTTCTTTATGCAGATGATACCAAAATTTACAGAGTTATTAAAACGCACACTGACTGTTCTGATTTGCAAGATGATCTGAAAAGATTTGAGGATTACTGTGCCCAAAATAACCTCTTTTTAAATAATGACAAATGTTCCGTAATCACATTTACACGAAAAAAACAGCCCATATTACACAATTATACTTTATGTGGAGGTACTTTAACTCGGCGGGATAGCATACGTGATCTGGGGGTAATAATGGACACAAAATTAACCTTTAATCTTCATATTGATAATATCCTAAATAAAGCGTATAAACAGTTAGGCTTTATTCTTCGCGTCGCAAAACCTTTTCGAAGACCCCAGACGTATAAGTTACTTTATAATAGCTATGTCAGAAGTCGCTTAGAATTTGCTTCTGTAGTATGGAACCCCTGTCATGATGTACACAGAAACAGAATAGAAAGATTACAAAAAATATTCATAAAGGCTCTTGAATTCCGAACAGGTAGAAATTACGAAAGTTACGCCCCCTCCTTAGCCAGTTACAATCTTCAATCTCTTTCCATAAGACGCTCCTGTACTGATTTAATTTTCTTATTCAAAATATTCAATAATTTAGTAGATGCCCCTGAACTTTTAGAAAATATAGATTTACGCGTACCCCGCAGAACAGAACGTAGTTGTCGAAATAAAATGTTATTTAGTATCAAAAGCAGCAGAACTAAACATGCGCAGCACTCATACATTAAACGCACATGTAGGTTGTACAGTTGTAAAGCGCCAAAACGTAGACATATTTAGCAGCTCACTAAGATTGTTTAAAAAATTAGTTTTTTCTTCTTTAAGTATGACCACCTAGATTAAGATTTCCTCACATATCTCGTCACACATACTAGTACATATGCATGTCATTTATACGTAGTAATAAGTTTTTATTATAATATTTGTTTACATATAGGAAACTATAAGTCTATTACTAGAAGAATGTTACTCTATATACTTATCTGTTGTATAAGACTGTTTGTTTCTTAATAAATTAAAAAAAAAATTCAAATGACTCCCACCTCGTTGCGAATATTGCACCCAAACTAAGCATCGCACATACACGTGTGGCGTATTAAATGAAAGCCAATTAAATATACTATATTTAATTTATACAGTGTGTACCGAAATAAACGACAGTTTAAGAGAAATTTACAAAGAAATAAAAATGATGTAAAAAAATATTCGATTATTTGGGTTTTACAACCAAACCAAAAGTCGGACGTTAAAGGCCAGGCCACACCGGATGCGTATGCGTAGACGTGCACGTGCACGTGTGCGTCCAGCTGCGTTGTAGAATACGAATTCTCATAAGAGGCTCACTTCGCTAGTGTTACCTGGAGCGGTGTCTCGCCCATCAACATGATCAACATGATGCAGGCTAGCCTCTGTCTGTTTTTGAGGGGCCCCCTGCGGCTCCGGCGGCTCCGGAGTGCCCTGCTGCTGTTTTGGTAGAACTTCGTGCTGCTCTTGTTGCGCAGATCGTAAACGATTTTTAACTGGTGAATGGAACATTATGTTAATTTTAACGTAAAGTTACGAAATTCAAAAATTTATATTCTCGTAACAGAGCACGATATTGACAAGATATAAAAAGTATAAAATAAAACAATGCAAAGTCTACGTATATTGTGAATTTCAGATTTTTATAGTGATTAATAGTATAGAAATAAAGGGATTACAAAAGATATTCAATTTTAAGAGAAATGTTAATTTTTGATGTCAACGAAGGGTTTTTAAGAAAAGTTTATCCAAAGAAAATATTAAAAACGAAGATCTATCAAATGAAATTAAAATAAGAGAAATCTACCGAGTGGAAATGAAGATAAATTAGTTTTAAAATGATTGCTACTATAACTTCTGCAGGCACCGCTAAATATCGAAGAAATTATAAAATTAAACTATTTTTAAGGATCAGAATAGATAACCGCACGAAACCAATCAACAAATTTATTTTAAAACGAATAAAAGTTACAAGTTAGGTCTTAACTAAATGTCCTAAGTCTAACACTAAGCTACGAATAAATCCTAAGTGAATGGATGGACCGATCCCTATCAAGCGCAACGCCGAAGTGAACGTCCGTGCTCCGGTGTGACTTCCACTTCCCCTCGTCAAGTCGGCGCGTGGTGGCGCGATGTGACGTCGGCGTGGCAAGCAGGACGGACGATCGTGCCTTTTCGCTCTCTTCTAGTGCTGATGGGAAGGCCCCGGTAATACTATGAAGATGTAAGAAGACTATTTATATATATTACACTGTTTTATAGATATAACAAAGGCAGATTTTATTGTGAAGAAAGACTATAAAAAAATTGAAAATTGGGTGAGTTATGATTTTTTTTTAAATGTAGAAAATTTCAGGATCACTAAAAATTGAATATCTCCGTAACCAAAAACAGTACAGAGACAAGAATAGTACCAAAAAATAGCCCTTATTGAGCTTTAAAATTGTGCTAAGTTTCAGAATTTTAAGATAAGATTAGTTGAACAAACTATTGAAAAGTGTGAAAAAGTTAGGTCAAAAGACGACGGAAGCAAAGAGAATTA
Organism: Cydia amplana; assembly: GCF_948474715.1. Classification (NCBI taxonomy): domain Eukaryota; kingdom Metazoa; phylum Arthropoda; class Insecta; order Lepidoptera; family Tortricidae; genus Cydia; species Cydia amplana. Next base: position 54,276 of record NW_026947476.1, on the reverse strand, counting down.
AGTAGATACAGAGTGTTCTCTTCATAGTCAGGTTTTGAACTCGCTTAAAAACTAATATCGTCGCCGGTACCTTTCGTTCCTGACTAATATACTAGATGGCGTTACTGAGCAGGACATTTTTAGTGTCATCTATTGCCAAGTCGATGAATTTCGGAGTCAAACTATACATGTAGGCGTAACCTGTAAGCATACATTTAGGTACATGTGTGTGTGTCGAGCTCGACCATAGACAAAAAAACTACCATTGCGTATCTTTTTATTTAAACGCAATGTTTTTTCTCTATCAAGTTGTGTTGTAACAATGTACCTATATTTTGTCAAAGGACTGTCTCATTTCAAACATAGACAGAAATCATACTATCTTTGTCTTGCACTAGTACTAGCACCCAACAGAAAAGGTTGAGTATAGTTTTTTTTTGTTCTTATTTACTGACAATTTGGTTTGACCAACTATAACTTGGCATATCATATCTTCAAGACCAATGCCATCTCTTCAATATCTTCAATGCCATTAATACTATAGTGGTCACCATCCACTCGTACATTCTAAGATATCTGCCTATCTGGGCTATAACCGCGAAAATCGAAGTTCGCAAATTGCGGGCATTTGTCTCTGTCTCTCTAATTACGCCTTCATTGGAGTAAAAGAGAAAGATACCCGCAATTTGCGAATTTCGGTTTTCGTGGTAGCTCCTCTGAGAGCCTACCGCGAACACCGAACGTCGCAAATTGCGGACATCTTTCTCTGTCACTCTAATTAAACCTTAGTAACCCTGGCCGCAGACGTACAGGATTTTCATTCGGTTTCCGTACGGAATGACAGGTGGGAACGGGACGAACTACAAATGCATAGCGCTGCCTCGCTTGCACATGTCATTCCGTACGGATAATTCCGTGTGTCCGCAATTTGAGAAGTTCGGCTTTCGTGGTAAGCCCTCTCCACATTCGTGCGCGAAACCGCGAACGCGAGTGTGGAGTCGATTTTCACAGTCAACGAAATCGACACTAAAGCTTTGGATTCCTCCGAAAACGGTGCCGTCATATAGCGGCCGCAAAAGACGGCCGTCTTTACGGTGGCGACATGTGGAAAGTACCACGGCGTCATAACACATCGTCATCCACCAAGGTCAAAGCGGCAAATTTGAAAAATGTAGGCGCGATGGGATAACGTCCCATAGAAAATTTGAATTTCGCGCCTTTTCCTACTGACAAGATTTGCTTCATCATCTATAATTCACTTGGAGGATTAAATATCATCAGAAGAGGAAAATAATCGTAGTACGGAATCATTTATTCAAATCTCGTGTCATTTATTCAAAATGGCGTCACCGCTATCTAATAAAACGTTCACGAAACTATCGACTCACAATATACGTAGACTTTGCATTGTTTTAGGTTAGGTTAGGTTTTTTTTTTTTTTTTCTCTTGTGCCTCCGACGTGATCGGAGATTGTATCAAGCGGTTCTCATGCATACCAGTTCTCGCTTTTCATGCTTCTCGTACTTCCATTCAACATACTTTTTCTTTCTTTCATTCATCTCTTTCGTTCCTGTTGTGGGTAGAGTCCCACCTATCGCTTAATATCTTATTTATTTATTTATATTTATTTTATTGTTATTTAGGACAAATAAGGGGATACGACAGGGGTTTTCTTTATTTATTATCTATTTTACTATTACATTTTTCTTATCTATTACAGTTTTTCTTATGATTACTTTAGTTTTCTTATGTTAATATTACAGACTATTACATTTTCTTATTTACACTTTTATTTAGTTCACATTTTTATCTTATATTTAACATAACAGTTCGACATAACAGACTTTTATTTATACTTGTACTTTATTTGTTTAGATCTCATTAGTTTCACATTTTGCTCTTTTCTTAATGTTTGTATATCTATTTTACATATGTTTTTCTTAAATATACTCAATATATTTCAAAAACATATATTTCTATCTAGTTTTGTTTTTTTCTACGACCCTCTTTACAATTTGCAGGCAGAATTCTAAGAAATTTTCCATCTCTGAGCTGTTCATAATATTTTGCAGGTTGGCGGCAGTTATGTCAAATTTGGTTTTTTGCTCTATTTCGAACCTTTCTTTGCCAAAAACTGGGCATTCGAACAATATATGCGGTAGCGTTTCTTGTTTATTACTATCGCAGATGCACGATGGGCTCTCCTTGCACTTGAATCGGTTCAAGTATTCGGAGAACCCACCGTGCCCCGTCATCAGTTGTGTTTTCAAATTTGTTGGAGTGAATTTCTTTGTCATCCTATATGCCTTTACTGCGTCTGGGAAGAAAAGTTTCGTTATCGATGCCGTTTCGCCAGATTTATACCTCCGGTTCCACTCGTCAAGCGTTGACGTGCGAATGCTACGCTTGACGAACGAGACCGGACATTGGTCGTAGTCTGGTTTTCGCTTGGAGCCTGCAGCTGCTCCCTTAGCCAACTCGTCGGCCCGCTCGTTGCCCTCTAACCCTGCATGAGCTTTAATCCAGTGTAGAGTAACTACTTTACCCTGGAGAGACATGGCTTTTAAGTTCTCCCTGGCTTCTACTGCAAGGGGGTGAAGGCAACTGTGGTTTTGTACTGTTTGGAGGGCCGCCATAGAGTCGCTGTAGATTCCAAACGATTTTTCAGCATATTTCTTTGCTTCTCTTGTGGCTTTACAGAGAGCAAGTAGCTCTGCCTGGTAAACGGTGCAGTATTTTGACAGGGCAAGCTTGTGGGCTTTGGTTTCGGTTTCTCCTTTCCAAATGGAAAGTGAGGCCCCGACACCGCCCCCAATCTTGCTACCATCGGTGAATATTCGTACGTCGAATTCGCTGTTCGAGTTCACATCATCTAGGTTTACCAGGCGAACCACTCCCAACTCTTCGCGCTCTGCGGGGTGAGGCATTTCTATTGCCGGTGCCATCCGTTCAATCTCCCTATCGTCAGGTACTGAGTCAGGCAGGTACTCACCTCGCTTGGCTTCATACAATAGAGCTGCCTCGCGTACTCGGAGGTCTAGAGGGAGTATCCCTGCCAGAATCAGCGCTGAGTTCAGGGAGACAGTACGGTAGGCTTTGCAGATTTTCTGTGCCACTCCACGTTGCACTACTGCCAGCTGCTTTTGTATACCCAGTTTATTCGCAGCGTGCGCCCACACACTACAGCACTATCGGTTCTATAGTTGCCACATATATTATTTTGACTACTTCAGGGTGAAGCCCCCATTCCGTCTTTGCGGCCCTCGACAGTTGCTTGTGCCTTTCTGCAGACATTCGAGACGTGGCTGTTGAACGTCAGCTTGTCGTCGATGGTTACCCCAAGTATTTTTAATTCTTTTGTCATGGCTATGCTGGTCCCACCCATACACAGTCGAGGGGTGTCATACTTAAGCCTCCGCGTGATTACCGTGGCGTTTGTTTTATGTGGTGCAAATCGAAGTTTATTTTTGACTCCCCACTCCTGAGCATGGCTGAGAGCAGCGTTTGCGCGCATTTCTATTTCAAGGGCAGTGTCCCCATCAACGACAAGCACGACGTTGTCCGCAAATGCCTGACAGTAGTATCCCTTTTGCTCGTAGCTTTTTAAGAGCGGGTCCAGAAGCAAGTTCCAAAGGATGGGACCTGCTATCGACCCTTGCACGCATCCTTTGGTGGTGTCCAGGCTGTATTGCTCCCCGGCATATCTGACAGGTACCCTTCGGTTCGTGAGGTAACTATCAATTACGCGTCTTAGTTCGACTGGACAGTTTTCATCTGCCAGGCGGGTCCTTATAGCCGGCCACCAAGCACCATCGAAGGCTCCCTCTATGTCGAGTGATATTAGCGTAATTATCTTCTTTTGATGCAGTTTGCTTTTTATACATTTCATTAGGACATAAAGGGAGTCCTCGGTGCTGCGCTGTGGCATGAACCCGTACTGGTTGTTACTCATTTGAGGTAGTAGATGGAATTTTAGCCTGGTCACCACCATCTTTTCGAAAACTTTACCCAGGATAGGCAGCAATCCTATTGGCCTATATGATTTAGGCTTCATGTATTCTCCTTTACCGGGTTTACGGAGGACGACTACCGTTGCGGTTTTCCAGGCTTCAGGGAAATATCCTTGTTTAAGGCATTTGTTAAGTAGCGCCTTGAAGGCATCTGGGTCAACTTCTATGGCATGACGGCAAATGTCTGCAGTAAAACCTTCCTCCCCAGGGGCTTTCTTTGGGTTGAAAGAATCGTAGGCTCGTTTTAGTTCCATCATAGTGAAGGACGGATCGCAGGTTATTCTTTCTTGCTCGCCGTTGTTTGCAACGCCGGCTCTCTCCCTCACTGTGCGGTGGTAGATGTTGTCGCTGTCTGTAGAGTCCTTTGGATAAAAGGTTTCCGCCAGCAAGCGCACTGAGCTTTTCGCATCAAGTACCACCCCGTCCCTCTCTAGCGGTGAGTCTTCTTCCCTACGTGCGGTTCTTCCAATCACCTTCCCAGACCCCTTCCCTGTTTTGTTTGTGACAGAACTCTTTCCAGCTGTCCACCTGAGCTTTAGCAGCAGCCTGTTCATACTCCTCCTTGTGCTTTACGTATTCTGCGACTACTATCGACCTCCGGACAGGGGCGGCACACCTTATTAAAATTCAAAATTTTACTAACTTAAATTGTCCAAAAAATCTTCAAACTTAAAAGGTGTAGAGTCCCAGCAAGCGCGCACAAGATTTCACTTAAAAAAAGTATATGGTCTGCCTGAAGTTTTCGAGATATTTCCGGTCGAATTTTGAATTTTAAAAAGTCAATTTCTCAAAAAGTATAAGTTCAAAAATTTTGTTTCAAGTACCGTAACACTCCAGGTGATGAGCCGCTTCTTGGTGTGTCGTCAGTTTTAGCCGCACGCCTCTGGATCGCTGACCACGCCACCACGTGGTACTTGTTTTTTTGAGGATTGTGCCTCGACGGTGCGTCTCCCAGATGTCGTTGAAGTATCGTCGTGTAGGGCTCGTCGAGGCGCTTCTGACGACGTGTGGGTTGCAGTGACCAGGCGCACCGCAGACAGCGTTTTTGAAGTTTCTAACCTCTAAACTTGAGGTTTTTTTTTTGTCGATTCTCCTTCGCACTGTGATCCGAGGGTTAAGCACTTATATGCACTGTATAGGCCTTTCAATTACGCGCACATCAACACCACTTTCACTGCGATAGGACTAAAATTGCCACTTTTATGAATTTTTTACCGCGGAGCTTTGCGGAAACGCTGTTGCTTCGACGCTGGGGGATGCGTGACTGGTTAGGTTAGGTTTATTTTTTTTTTTGTTTTCCCTCCTCCCTCCTCTGCTTTTTTAATACTGGTATTTTTTCTCCAGTACTTGATTCTTTTTTGGATTTTTATCTTTTCTTTTTTAATGTTATATGTCTGTTTTCCTTATGTCTAAAGACTAAAACTAAAACTACTTTCTTTTTTTGTTAGACACAATCTATTTAAACAATTTTAAAAGGACTTTTTCCAAATTATCATTAAACACATCAGCGAATTTATTTATTTGTTTTTATTTATTTTTAAAACTTTACATGGATGATGATGAGCAAGTCACATTTATTAATCTGTTATTTTGAATCTACTACTACACTAATACTAAGACTACTTACTTATACAGACGTTTACTTTTGGGCTGGCGACCGAAGAGTATATAGAGGTGTTATGCATATAAAGTACTACTACATTTATTTGTTTGTCAGATGTTGCTTGACTTCGGTCACCTTCCCAATATTTACAAATAGTCTATAATCACACTACTACTAGGTTGATAACAATTATTTACTTTTATACAACTGTTATCCCTAAATCTAAAACTAAAACCAAAACTACTTTCTTCTTTAAAAACAACGATCTTTTCCTAAACTAAACATACATCAGCGTATTTATTTATTCTAATTTTTTATTCATTTTTAACATTACTTGACTCAGCGACATTGGGCTGGCAACCGAAGAATATATGGAAAGGTGATGTGGAATGAAATGGAATGAAATTTAGTTGGGTTCTTTCCCCCGCGGGTCTTATTTGGCTGTTTTCAGCCATATTTTATTCACCCTCTGCATTTTAGCCAGGATTTCCCTTGGCGGGGTGAATTTCGGGGGGCAGAACTTATGAGGAGTGGCCGTTCTAAAATATCCATAATAGGTGAAAATTTGTGAGCCTTCGTGTGCCCCCAATCCCTTCCCGTGAATGTTCCGAAGATGCCTGTGTACGTTTCTCGTTTTGGTGTGATATCCACAGAATACGCATTGTTGGTATGGTCCCTCCTTTATTTTTGGTGCTCCCGTTGTTGTGGGGCCCTGGAACAAGAGCTCCATATTCCTCCACCGCCTGGTTCTCGGGGTATCTGCCCTTACCGAGTTTGGGCTCGTGGCCTCCGTTCCGGAGGATCTTCTATCCTCCGGTGAAGGAACCCACGAGCTCCCTGAGTCCTGGAACGGTTCCTCTTCTTCGTCATCCGTGAGCTCCGGTGCTGGCTGAGTCTCTCCTTCTCTGGAGCCAGCCACGCTTTGGCGGGATGCGGCCACGCCTGCGCCTCCAGAGGGCGGCGGCGGAGGCGCAGAAGACGCAGAGGAGGAGGAGGAGGAGGAAGAGGACGACGAGGTGGAGTCGTCCGACTCCAGCTCCGCGAGCGGTTCCCCTGCGCGTCCGATCAGTTCCAGCGGTCGAATCCCTTCTCGGTTGTTTTCCCCCTGGTGTGCCTCGTCCTCCTCCTCTGATTCGGTTTCTTGTTCCTGTAGTTGTTCCCTGTCGCTCGATCCCAGAGCCGGCGTGGCACGCTCCACCCCATCCGGTGCTCTTCGCTCCAGCGCGGCAGCTCGGGATCTCTATCTTGTTCCTCCTGTTCCTCTGCCGGGGGGGGGGGGCATCAGTTGGGAAAGTATTGGGAGTTTTCGAATTATGTTTAGTTTTTTTTTTTTTTTTAATAGCATTAGAAAGAACTTGAAAGAAGGTAAGCGATTTTGACATGTCTTTTAATTGAAAAACACTTTTTAAAAACCATAACTATTACTTATGAAAGCAGAAGACTATAAAAGATCGTATTAGATTCCAGAGAATTGTTACATATTTACCGTAACTTATTTTTAAAATGTGCTTTTTAATTAAAAAAGAGACATCAAGATTGTTTACCTTATTTCTAATGCTAAAAAAAAATGAACTATAGTATGTGGTTTCAGTATCCGAGTTACTACCAAGACTTATGGTGTTTTTAAAAGCTCTTCTGATATTTAAAATTTGCATTTATTATTTAGACGGAAATTAACAGGTATTAATATCGTTTGACACAACGCTTGCCGCACGTGTTTAGCTAACGCTGACAAAGAATTCACCACGCCACGACTTAATCCTATTGTTATTGCCAATGAGTAATAAATGACGGTCTCAAGTGGAAACACGCCTGCAACTTTCTATAAGCGTAGGACTCTTTTCTTACCTGCAGTAATTTACTATCACATTCACTTGAAAAGAAAAAAAAAGAAAAAGAAAAAGATAGCATACGTAAGACCTCAAGGCTGATAGGAATAATAAACAAAACACATACATACTTAATACGCAAAGTTAGGTTAGGTTAGGTTTTTTTTTTTTTTTTTTTGCTTTCTACCTCCAACATGATCGGAGCCTGTGTTTGTCTATGTACTCTTTCATACCAGTTCTCGCTTTTCATGCCTCTCGTACTATCATTCCACATACTTTGTCTTTCTGTCATTCATCGTCTTTCATCAATTTTCAAGGTGGGAGCTCCTTGCTACGACTACTCTATTCTATCTACAGTTTTTTATTTTTGGGATTGTAATTTTTATTAAAACAACAATTTATTTTTATTTTCTTTCCAAATTTACAATTTCTTCTTATAGATATTTAAAACTATAGGTTTACACGTTCTTGGCCTTATCTTCTATATAGGGACATCAATTTGTTACATATTTCTAACAATACAAGTTTCGCTTTGTTTCGACTATTAATATTTTTGTTATTTTCTTAACTTAATGTTGTATGCTTATTTTAAAATATACCCATTATATTTAACAAGCATACTCTTAATACCTATTACATTTTTATTTATCGGTGTACATATAATCCTTTTCTTTTCTATAGCTAAATATGTCGCCGTTCCCTCCACCTCTGTGTCGTTGCAGATGTAGTTTACGTGTTTCCCCATTTGATCGAGTCCAGTGGACCACCATGTCATGTTTTGTGCTTTACATTTGTATTCTTTTTTGTGTATCACTTTTTTCTTCAACAAAACCTGGTTCGGTTTTCCAAGAAACCGATCCCAGTTTGCATTAAATGTGGTTTGTGTGCTTGTTATACAATATCTATTTATTAACTGCTGTTTTTGAGGCTGTGGTCTAAAATTATTGACAGTGTGGTCCAAGCTCGTTAGTTCTTGGCAGTCGGTCTTTGGGGTGCCTTTATCAGTATGATACGCTTGACCTCGCTATGTCGTCCCACTTTTTCCGCGTCGGACAGGCCGAACTGAAGGAATTGTGTTCGGTATCGTCTATGTCGGCCCTCACACAATTCCTACATTTCGGCGGCAACTTTGCGATGTAATCTTCACATTCGTTGCGCAGGTGGGGACCGCCGCAATGGCTGCATAAGTCCGCCGGTGCAGCGCAGAACCGCCTGCCGTGGCCATAGCCCAGGCAGCGCGTACACTGCACCAAAGGTGTCTGGTCTTCGACCCTTACTCTCTGGAGGTCCACGTGGACGGTTCCCACCTCCATTGCCCTTTGCCAGATTTTAGGCGAGACGCATATTACTACATGGCAGGTGTGCGGGTTCCGCGTCCTTCTCCTGTATTTGATCTCTATCTTGCTGTCCTTTTCGTCGAGGCAGCGGAAGATGTCCTTATTCTGATTTCTTAGAGCCCTCTCTATATCCTCATCAGAGTTTATAGTGAGGACGCTCTTCAGGATCAGAAGCGGGTCCTTATTTTGTGCGTCCTCGACGACTAGGTTCGTTCCCTCTTTCCTTAACCTGTCTTTTATCTTTTCTCTCTCTTCTATAGTCTCCAACCCCATTATAACTTTCCTGTCCTTCGCCTTCCTGACCCTCTCCACCTTTATCCAGCCGTCCTTGGCGTCTACCGCTTTTCTTATTTTGTTTAGGACCTCGTCTCCCGTTTCGAGTTCATCCATGGAGGTTACGACCACTGAGTGCAGTGTGCCTCTTCTTGAGGTCGAGGCCGCACCCTGCGTCGTGTTTGGGGACGCCGCCGCTACGCTTGCGTATGTCGCGGTCGTCGCCATCCTCTCTAGGGTCTCACGCTGGGTCTCCATCGAGGCCTTCAGCTCGTCCATCTTTTTATTGTTCATTTCATATTTGTTTGAACAGGATGTTTACGGTGTCTGCTCTGGGTGGGTTTGTGTCCTTGCTTACCTCCAACGTTGCGTTGAGGGTAGTTTTCTCTGTAGCCAGATTCGAGGCCCCTTTATTTTCCATTGGTGTTTCACCTTTCTTGCTTTCTGCTGCCGCTTCTTACCAGCTGGTAGAGTCGATCCAGAGCTGCCAACACTCCCGTCTTTATGACGTTCGAGGTGTTTCTTGAGCTGTTCATATGTTGTTTCGCTCTGTTCAGGCATGCCCTCGCCTCACTTACCCTGTCCTTGTATTTCTCCGGCACTGGGCTCGAAGGCTTTTGTTCCGCAGGGCTAGCCTTTTTGTTAGCGGCGCCCACGATTTGTGACGGGAGGGCCGCGGGGGCCGGTTTTAATGTAACTTCGGCACCCGCGGTCCTTGTCGACGATGGACCTGGTGATAGGTGGAAGGTTTTGCCCATTTCCCATTCCCCTACACTTTTCCTCACTGATGGTCGTGGGTTTATCTTTTCCGGCTTCGTGGGCGACATCGTCGACTCGATGTTCTTTGGGGGGGTCCTGAACATTTGTTGGAGGTAGTGTCTTATCACTAGAACCCCTGTAAAGGGGGGGTTACTGTATCCAAAACAAGTAATGTAGAGTCGGATATTGTTAGACAAGTGTAGAGTCGCAGACTCTACTATCAACTTAAAACTACTATAAACTGTATATATACACACACACAGCAATCGCTTAAACCTAAAAAGAACACAATTAATTTTTTCTAAAATGTAGAGTCAAAATTGTCATACAAGTGTAGAGTCGCAGACTCTACTATGAGCTTAAAGCTAATATACTGTATATATAAACACAGTAATCGCTTAAATCTAAGAAATGACACTCACTTTTAACAAAAAATTTTTGGACTCTACCTAGAGCCGAATTTTTATGTCCAAAAGGTAGATCTCCCCGAGCCCCTTCCAACGATACCAAACACGGCTATCCTAGTCCCAGGAGTTCCCGAGCAGTGGCGCTTTAAAGTTTCTGGTATCGGTCTCCAAAACCGGTTTTAAATCGGGTATCTTGCTGTAACTCGGGAACCGGTGGTCCAATTTTGCCGTGCGTGGGCTCGTTTTACTGTGCTCGACGAGCTCTATCCACTTTCAGGACTGAATTTTTTTTGAAAATGTTGACTCCTGAAAGCTCCGAAGGAATCCTGAAAGGTGAGTACCCACACAGAGCAGCCCGTGCCTGTGTCCCTGCAAAAAACCCCGGTCCTCTACGACTTACCGTTTGGGAGATATCTTGGTTTGAACTTTTCCAAGATGGCGGCAAGAACTGTCAAAGTTCAACTTTGACCGCTGATATCTCCCGTTCCCGGGGTCGCAGAAAACCCGGATCTTCGACTGGTACGCTAAACTTAACCTAAACTGTCGGCTGAGACCACTTTCAGGCCTCAAAAATTTTCAGGAATTTTCGGACTGAAAAATGCCTGAAACTTCCTGAAAAGAATTGGGGGTGGTGGATGGGCCTGCTCTATCCTCCAGGAAGGAAACCGCGAGTCTCTAGGCCCCCGGGTTGCCGAGATATTGCAACTTGAAAAAGCGGCCAAGTGCGAGTCGGACTCGCCCATGAAGGGTTCCGTATTTAGGCGATTTATGACGTATAAAAAAAAAACTACTTACTAGATCTCGTTCAAACCAATTTTCGGTGGAAGTTTACATGGTAATGTACATCATATATTTTTTTTAGTTTTATCATTCTCTTATTTTAGAAGTTACAGGGGGGGGGGACACACATTTTACCACTTTGGAAGTGTCTCTCGCGCAAACTATTCAGTTTAGAAAAAAATTATATTAGAAACCTCAATATCATTTTTGAAGACCTATCCATAGATACCCCACACGTATGGGTTTGATGAAAAAAAAATTTTTGAGTTTCAGTTCGAAGTATGGGGAACCCCAAAAATTTATTGTTTTTTTTCTATTTTTGTGTGAAAATCTTAATGCGGTTCACAGAATACATCTACTTACCAAGTTTCAACAGTATAGTTCTTATAGTTTCGGAGAAAAGTGGCTGTGACATACGGACGGACAGACGGACAGACAGACAGACATGACGAATCTATAAGGGTTCCGTTTTTTGCCATTTGGTTACGGAACCCTAAAAAACGGCAAGATGGCCGCCGAACTGTCAAACTTGATGTTTGAGGGCCGATATCTCGGGAACCAGTGGCCGGAGGAATTTCGGGTTTTCTTCCCTGCTATTTGCCCTATCCCCTCTGTCAATTAAGGGTGGTCTCAACCCTTATAATTTTTTTTTTTTGGTATGCCTATATGGTCTGCCTGAAGTTTCAGAGTTATTTCACGTTGAATTTCGAATTTTAAAAAGTCAATTACTCACTATTTAAAGGTCCAAAAATTTTGATCTAAGTGCCGTAACACTCCAGGTGATGAGCCGCTTCTTACTGTATCGTCGGATTTTGCCGCACGCCTCTGGATCGCTGACCACGCCACCACGTGGTACTTGTTTTTTTTGAAGATTGTGCCTCGACGGTGCGTCTCGTAGATGTCGCTGAGGTGTCGTCGTGTAGGGCTCGTCGAGGCGCTTCTGACGACGTATCGCACGTGTAGGTTGCAGCGACCAGGCGCGCCGCAGACAGCGTTTTTGTTGTTTGTAACCTCTAAAATTGAGGTTTTCGGTCAATTCTCCTTCGCACTGTGATCCGTGGGTTAAGCACTTATTTGCACTATATGGGTCTTGCGATTACGCGTACAACAACACCACTTTCATTGCGATAGGACTAAAATTGCCACTTCCACGAATTTTTTTTTTTTTTTCCTGCGGTTCTTTGCGGAAACGCTGTTGCTTCGACGCTGGGGGGTGCGTGACTCGGTTAGTTAGGTTTTTTTTTTTTTTTTTTTTTTCTTTCTATCTACCTCCAACATGATCGGAGCCTACTTTGATCGGCTTTTTTCTTGCATACCAGTTCTCGCATTTTTGCTTCTCGCACTTTCATGCTACATACTGTTCTTTCTCACATTCATCATCTTTCACTCTTTGTGGTTGGGACTACCACCTATTTGTTTCCTATATACTAGTTAGCTACGTTTATTTATTTATTTTTGTTCAGTAAGGGGTAATAAAGTTTACACATTGTATTTAATATACCAATTTTACAATCTTACGCTATGTTTACATTTGGATTCTTAAGTACTTTGACAATTCTTAGAGCTATATTTTTATTTCTATTTTTTATATGTGTATATTTACTTAATATATACCTATTATATATTTTGTAATATACTATTTCTCATTCTGTTTTGTTTCTCATTTTTACTCTTTTTACAATTTCCTGGCAGTAACTTAAGAATGCATCTCTAGTGTGTCCATTTTCAACCAAACTGTGCAAATTTTGTTTATTTACAGTTGTATCAATTTTCTGTTCCAAGTCGAACCTTTGCCGACCGTAGATGGGGCACTCCAGGATGAGATGCTCTACGGTTTCATCCGAGTTTGGCTCGCATGCGCATGAGGGACTCTCCTTGCACTTGAAGCGATTCAAGTATGAGGAGAATCCCCCATGACCAGTGAACAGCTGTGTGAGCGTACTGTCCATGACCAGTTTTCGGGTTACCTTACGTGCTGTGATCGCGTCAGGGAAGAAAAGTTTTGTAACCGAGGCCGTTTCTTCTTCCTTATACCTTTTGTCCCATTTTTGGAGCGTTTCTGTCCTGATGGTACGTTTCATAAAAGAAACCGGGCACTGATCATAGTCCGCTTTCTTTTTGGACTTTTGTGCTGCCTCCTTTGCAAGGCAATCTGCCCTCTCATTCCCTTCCAGCCCTATATGTGCTTTGATCCAGAATAGGGATACTTCCTTGTTCTGGAGTTTGCAATCCTGGAGGTTTTTTCTTATGACTACTGCTAGCGGGTGGGGAGAGTTTGGGTTTGTTATTGTTTCCAGGGCCGCTCTAGAGTCGCTATAAATTCCGAATGCGGTCTCATTGTGCTTCGAAGCAACTTCTGTTGCTTTGTGCAGCGCGAGGAGTTCGGCTTGGTATACTGTGCAATACGGTGATAGTGCAAGTTTGTGGGTTTTGGTCTCTGCGATACTGTTCCATACGGACACAGCTGCTCCGACTTTACCCTCTATCTTGCTTCCGTCGGTAAATAGACGCACTGCGTAGTTATTATGCAGTGCGTATTGGTGCTCGTCTCCCAAGATGCCGAACTCTAGCCCCATCTGGTTTGCTGGGTGTGGGGCTTGTATCTTTGGGGTCATCTTTTCCACTTCCCTACCTCCCAGTGCTTGCTGTGGTGCTCCCTTCTTGGCCATATATAATAGGGCCGCCTCACGAATTCGGAGGTCGAGAGGGAGCACCCCTGTGAGCAGGAGTGCCGAGTTTAATGACACCGTTCGATACGCTTTACACATTTTCTGTACAAAGCCTCTCTGGACCGCACTTAGTATTCTGCGTACTCCTAATTTGTCTGCGGCTGGTGCCCATGCCGCTGCTGCATATAATACGACTGGTTCCACTGCGGCTGTGTATATTGTGCGTATTATCTCAGGATTTAGGCCCCAGCTCACTCGTGCCGCTCTGGCTAGCATCTTGTAAATCCCTACGGCCTTTTTGCAGATGTTGGCGACGTGGCTGTTAAAGGTTAACTTATGGTCTATGGTCAGGCCAAGGATTTTGACTTCTTCCGACATTTCGATGTTGACCCCTCCCATGCTAAGGCGCGGTGTGTCATACTTTAGCTTTTTTGTTATCAGCATGGCGCTAGTCTTATGAGGTGCAAACTTCAGTTTGTTGTCGACACCCCACGCCCTAACATGTTCGAGAGCGACATTTGCCTGTCTTTCAATATCCCTGGCCTCCTTGCCCTCAAAGACTAACACCACGTCATCCGCGAATGCCTGGCAATAGAACCCCTTCTTCTCTAAAAGTTTCAAGAGGGGGTCCAGCAAAAGGTTCCACAGGATAGGTCCCCCTATAGATCCCTGAACGCAACCCTTCTCCGTAGCCCTCCTGTGTATCTCTCCCGAGTACCTGACCTCCACCATCCTATCGCTGAGATAGCTACTGATGACCCGTCTCAAGTTTACGGGGCATTTTTCCTCCACCAGTCTGGTCTTTATTGCCGGCCACCAAGCGCTATCGAAAGCGCCCTCAATGTCGAGCGATACCAACGTGACTAATTTTTTATTATTTAGCCCTGCCCGTATACGTTCCATGAGCACTACGAGGGCGTCCTCTGTTCCCCTCTGTGGCATAAATCCATACTGGTGGCTACTCATGTTTGGTAGCACATAGAACTTGAGTCGGTTCACCAGCATCTTCTCATATATTTTGCCTAGTACGGGCAAAAGCCCTATCGGCCTGTACGATTTCGGTGAGGTGTACGTGTCTTTTCCTGGTTTCCTAAGTATGACCACAATTGCCTTTTTCCATAGCTTCGGGAAATAGTGGTTGGCCAGGCATTTATTCATAAGTGCCAGGAAGTAGTCAAAGGCAGCATTTATCGCATGAGAGCAGATGTCCGCAGTGAAGCCCTCTGCCCCGGGAGCCTTTTTAGGGTTGAAGGAACTTGTCGCAGCATTCAGTTCCTCTGGTGTAAACGACGGATCATATTTATCACAATGCTGCTCCTCGTTTACTTTTTCGGCTGCGATCCGCCTCCGGTGATGTTCCGTGCCCTCATCTTCTCTCGTGTCCTCGGGGTAAAAGGTCTCGGCCAGATGTCTTGCGGATTCTAGTGCACTCAATACTTTTCCCTCTTTTATGAGTGGCAAGTCTTCCTCCCGTTTCGCTGTCCTTTTTATAACTCTGTAGATTCCTTCCCATACTCCCTCTCTATCCTGTTTTTTGCAGAACCCCTTCCAGCTTTCGGTAATTGCTTCTGACACCGCTGATTCGTATTTTTGCTTATGTTCTATATACAGATTCACTACTATTTGTCTACGGTTTGGCGCTGCGTTCCTGATTCTTCGCTTCTTTGTGGCGACTTCCCTCTTCAGGGTTGCGAGTTCTTCGGTCCACCATGGTATGGTAAGTGTATCTTTTTTCTTTTTATTTGGTATTGTCTTTTTGCAGGTTTCTGTTATTGCTGAATCTAGTTTTATTATAATTTCCTCTAATTCTTCATTGCTTTGTATTTCAGTTACTTTTTCTATTGTTAGGTTGTCTTGTTGCATGAACTGGGGCAGTTTCTCATGAAATTGTTCCCAGTTTGCCTTTTGCGTATTATAAATTCGAGTGGTTCGTTCTATGCTTGTTCCCTTTGATTTTTTAAGGTTTATGTCAAAGACAATTGTGTTGTGGTCGGAACTCGTCAGCCCTTCCTCTACTCGCCATCTATCTATTTGGCCCAGCATTTCTTCAGTGCAGGCTGTAATATCTACGTGACTACTGTATCGTTTTCCGCCTCTTATGGTGTCAAAAGTTGGGGTTCTGCCGACGTTCAAGATGTGAAGGTTCATTTCTGTGAGAGTACCACAGAGCAACTCGCCTCTTTGGTCTTCGCTTGCGCTGCCCCACCAGATACTCTTAGCGTTGGAGTCTCCTCCAAGGATTAGCCTCGTGGGTCCTATCTTCTCCTGTACTACTTTGAGTGTTTCCAGATACTGGTCTATGGGTTCCTCCGGCTCGAAGTAAAAGGATAACAGTGCGACGGTCCAGTCTTTTGTTTTAACTTTTACCACAACTATGTTCTTCGTGGTAAGTTCTGGGAACTGCTCTATGTCTAGGTCGCTGTTGAAAACTACAATTGCCGCTTTTACTGTTCCTTGGTCGGCCTCTGAGTTCTGAAAGACTCTGACGCCCTGGTATCCCTTTACTCTTTTTGCCCCTCCCACATATGGCTCTTGGAGGAGAGCTATGGCAGCTTTCTGCTTTGATCCCTCCAGAAGCAGCTCATTTGTTGCCAACTGGCTGCGCTGGAGATTTGCCTGCAAGATCTTGAATCTGTGTAATTCTTGATCGACGGTTTGTACATTTTGGGAGCCTTTAGCAGTGGTAGGCCACTGTTGAGCGGGCTATATTGTCCCATCTTCGGCGTGTTGGGCATTCAAAGTCGAAAGCATTATGCTCTGTGTCCGCCATTTTGGCTTTTGAGCAATTGTGACACTTTGGTGGCGCTGCTTTGGTAAGCCAATCTGGGCATTCCGCTCTCAGATGGGGATCGCCACAGTGGCTGCACAGGTCTGCGGGTTCGGTGCAATATCGCTTTCCGTGCCCGAAACCGAGGCAGCGGGTACATTGAACCAGCGGGGACTGGTCTTCCACCCTGATACGCTGGAGGTCAATGTGCACGCTGCCTATGCCTATTGCCCTTTGGTATATAGTAGGCGAGACACTGATAACCACGTGTCCGGTGTGGGGATTTCTTGCTCTTCTTCTGTATTTTATCTCCATCCGGTCTTCTTCTTCGCCGAGGTCTCTAAATATGTTCTTGTTTTGATTCCTCAAAGCCCTCAGAATGTCCTCGTCTGTATTGATGACGAGGACATTCTTTAGGATGAGTAGTGGGTCTTTGTTTTTGACCATTTCGACGTTCAAATCACCCCCATCTTTACCTAACTTGTTCCTAAGTTTCTCTCTGTCGTCATTTGTTCCTAGCCCTATTATTATTTTCCTGTCTTTTGCCTTCCTTATTTTTTCAACCGTAATCCATCCTTCCTTTGCGTCCACAGCCTTTCGTACCCTATCCAGTACCTCCTCCCCGGATTCGGTTTCGTTTTTCGAGGTGACCACGATGGAGTGCAGTGTCTTCCGCTCTGCGTTCTGTACTCTGCTTACCCCAGGGGGTTGAGCTGCTGCTACACTTGCATAGGTGGTCGCCACCGTTGTCACCTTTTCCAGCGCTTCCTTTTGTTTCTCCATCGCCTCTTTTAGTTCGCACATCATTTTATTATTCTCTTTTAGTAACTTCGTGTGCTCCTCTAATTCCTTTGAGTAAGGGTTTTTTGGTTCTTCCGTTACTGTGAAGGTGGTATTCGGTGATTCCTCTGTTCCGATGTCCTGATCTCCATCTTCCATTTCTTCCTTTCTTTTCCCTTTCTTTTCGGCTTCTTTCACTAATAGAAACAACTTGTCAATAGCTGCAATAACCTCAGCTTTTATAATTCTACTTATGTTCCCCGAGTTGTTGAGGTTTGTCTTGGCTTTTATGACGCATGCCCTCGCCTCTGCTACCAAAAGGTGTTGTCGCGGGTTTTGAATTTTTCGCGAGGCCGTTATTGGTGTGATTTAGAATAGAATAGAATAGAAAAACGTTTATTGCAAAAACCATCTACATACAGCACCACACATATACATTTAAGAAAGAAGATCTTATACACTAAACAGTTAAAACTATTAGTAGCTTAAACTAACATGCAATAATAATCGTAGTATTGATGCTGCTATAGAGGCTACAAATGGACACCACTCAGCATATGCTGTAACATAATATATATGCTATAGCGCTGGTCTTCCGTGGAGCCCAGGGCAAGAAGATAGCTCAGAACAGTAAAGGCAGTGTCAAAATGTGATTCAGTACCTAATTAATATTTAACACAAATTACAAACTTATACATGAAGACAAAGAAAAAGAAACAAAGTGAAATTTGATATGGAAGTGAGTGGGTTGGGAATATGTAAATATATATAGTCAGGCAAAGCATGTATTTAGTATAATATTAAATATAGTGGAGCATATATACATAAAAAAGGGAACTCGAATAAATAAAGAATTATAATATAAAATAGGTGAGTTGGTAGTTGTAAATAGGTTTACAGAAAAGGCAACGATTGACGGCTTTAACCAACAAAAGAAAAAAAAAAAAAAAAATCTTTTATGCACCGTATTACGCCGGAAGTAAGTAAAATATACCTACCAATAAATTATATAGCTAAGCTGCATGGAACGCTAAGAACACGGCAGTTGCAAGCTGAAAAGATATTGTTTAAATTTAAGTTTAAAAGTATGTAATGTTTTTAAGTTACGTATTGGAGGGGGTATGTTGTTCCAGCATTTCGTGGCAGAATAGCGAAAACTGCCACGAAACGCTGCGCAACCGCCGCGTCTCGGACAGAGAAGTCGAATGGCATCTCTCATTGGGCGGGAGGAGAACGACAACTTGTTAAAAAGGTATTGGGGCTGTTGGAATTTTACTACACCGAAAAGTAGGGTCGCAAAATGCAACGAACGACGTGCTTCCATTTTCAACATCTTACCACTGTTAAGATAAGGGGTGACATGAGTACGTGGAGGGATGGGGAAACAGAAACGGGCACAAGCATTCTGGATGCGTTGAAGGAGTGCCTTCGAACGCGCCAGTAAGCAACCATTAATCACAGTGTCGACATAGTTGAGTTTGGATAATATTAAAGTGTCGCATAATTTTATTCTAAGGTCGACACTGAGATATTGGCGAACCTGATATAGTACTTTCAATCTATAGTAGCAGTTTTTAGCGACATCGAGTACATTTTGTTCAAAACGCAAGCCCTCGTCTAAGAGTAGGCCGAGGTTACGGGCTGCAGAGACTCGTTCGAGGCGTTCCCTCCCGAGCATAACATTAATATCAAACCTGGTGACTTTGTCAACTTGGCCTTTAGTGCCAAGCACTAGAAACTTTGACTTGTTGGGGTTAAGGACTAAGTCACACTGTCCAGACCAAACGTCGATACGATCAAGATCCTGATTCAACAGCTCCACAGCAGTTTGTGTCTCCCGAGGATGGAACGTTTTATAAATTTGTAGGTCATCTGCATACATGTGATAGTGACAGTTCTTTATACAACTAGCAATGTCTGCCACGTACAAAATAAACAAAACGGGACCCAAAATCGACCCCTGAGGGACTCCGCAATTTACAGATACATTTAAAGAGTAATCTGTTAGTCCAGAATAATTACGAAGCCCAACTTTCTGCGAACGGCCAGAGAGATAGCTATCAAACCATTTTATGGTTCCGACGTCGAAACCATAGTAAGCAAGTTTAGACAGCAATAGTGAAATATTTATAGTGTCGAAGGCACGGGAAAAGTCTAGGAGGACTAGGATAGATGCCTCTCCTTTATCCTGCGCTGTTAGTATGTCATCGATCACGTCCAGGAGTGCCGTGGCTGTGCTGCGCCCTTTCCGAAATCCAGACTGCTTATTTGGTAATATGTTATTTGCTTCTAAAAAATCTGTTACTTGCCGACATACCACTTTTTCTAGAATTTTCGACACGAAACACAGAATGCTAATAGGCCTGAGGTCCTTTAAGTCAGTAGGTTGAGGTGTTTTGGGTATAGGCCTAACTATCGCCGATTTCCAGTCATCTGGAAAAACACCAGTGCAGATGGATTGGTTGATGATACTTGTGATGATAAATAGGGTTCTAGGCAAGGTAAGTTCAACC
Organism: Cydia amplana; assembly: GCF_948474715.1. Lineage (NCBI taxonomy): Eukaryota > Metazoa > Arthropoda > Insecta > Lepidoptera > Tortricidae > Cydia > Cydia amplana. The sequence goes on along the minus strand of NW_026947476.1, from coordinate 34,570 downwards.
ATATCCAACGTGATGTTGTCAGTGCCTACTGCATTGCTTGAAAAGGATTTAATGATCCTCAAAACAGTGCTTTCATCTACTGGTTTTAACATGAACTTCGCAGAACCAAATCTATGGAACTCATAATACATTAAACTGGTTAGGGTGACACCTCTTCTAGTAGGTAAATTAAGAAAGTGGCTGTTAATCTGATCTGGATTATTAAAGTTAGGAGGCAATTCATTACGCTTTTTAAAATCGGCTATGTTACTTTTAATATTTTGCCACAGAACTTTGGGATTATTTTGATTGCTTGTAATATATGTCTGATAAAAGGCTGATTTTTCGGTAAAAATAGCTGCGTTAACTATGTTTTTTAAATCCTTATAATATTTTTTATGAGAGTCAAGCCCAGTTCGGCGAAATCTTGCGTGCGCTACATCACGGAGCCGCATCATCTCCCTGACCGTGGGTGTGATCCAAGGATGAAGTTTCTTTTTTATTAGAATTTTTTTTAACGGCGCGTGGAGTTCAAAAAGCTGTAAAATGGACATATTGAAATGGAAAAGAGTATCGCCGACGTTGTCACACACCAAGCATTCCCAGTTTATAGATTCAAGGTCAGCGTTAAACCTTTGCATATCAATATCCTTAAGCGGTCTGTACACTAACCACCTTGGAACCGGCTTATTTTTCCTAATGTTGGCTCACAGGTGATAAACGCATGGTGACTGAGGTCGGGGATATAGTTGACCGCTACATGTCCTATTTTTGTATTTGAACATATTAGATCTATCTGCGTTTCTGAGTGATCAGTAAAATGGGTAGGTCCATTAACAAATTGTGATAGTTGTAGTGTGCGTAAGAAATCTGATAACTTGATTGTGTTCGGATCATGAGCGCGTAAGGTATTAATGTTGAAATCGCCTAGCAATACGACATGATCATATGCTGATAGTGAACATATTGACTCAGTTAGTGCATCAAGAAAAACATCAACACTCTGCCATGGGGGCCGGTACGCGGTCCCTATAGCAATCTTATTGCCATTAAGATTAAGGCCAAGCCACATTTGCTCAACGCTGGGAGCCGACGACGGCGTCGTAAGTACGCGCGGGCGTATATGTTCACTTATATAAAATCCTACACCACCGCCGCGTGTGCGCTGGCCGGCCGGTCGCGGCGAGTGACGCAGACGGAACCCGGGCGGAGCCGGGGCACGCAGTTCCTCACCAATACGTAACCATGTCTCATTTATAGCTAAGATGTCTACAGGGTGACGGTTAAGGGCTACTAAAAACTCATTATGGCGTGTTCCTAGCGAGCCGGCATTCAATAAACCCAATTTAAAGTTTTTATTTTTAATTACATATTTAATAACATGCGAGAACACTAGCTGGCAAAACAAACTATTTATAAGCAGCTGTTTGAGGATCGTCATATGGCGGCGTTCAACAGATGTTAATCTGGGGAAGTATAAACCATTAGGCGGTATAAAATGTGACCGAGCTGAAATTTGCCTCTGAAAGTTATTATTTTGGTAATTATTCAAAAGTATAAAATAATAAATAGCATGCAGTGTATACAAATATATATTTATTTCGTTATATATAAGCAGGTAAGTAGGTATTGACAGGAGTATTATCGGTTTTTTATACGTAGACATGTTTACAAGCCTAGTGCGTACTAATTCATAGTCACAAGGTCGAAAATTAAAACTAAAAACAAGTTGACGAGCGATAACAATATAAACACACATCACAGCAGATCGTTTAGGTAACATTTGATAATATTCTTGTTGACATGCGTTTATCATCGTTACAATGAGTGGTAACTTAAAAACGGTTTTTTTTTTAATGAACTCATTGAGAATCCTCACAAATAAATTATAATTTACACACATGAGCATTACGACTATACAAAAGAAAACGAAGTGCATTAATAAAGCATTAAGTAATACATAAGGTGCAAACTTATTTGTTCCCAAAAACCCTACCTATGTCGGCTTCAGACCTGATTTTTATTGCCGAATGTCCAGCATCGCGTCGAACAAAGATGTTACCACGAGTCGTCCAGGGGGCTCGCCATTGCAGGCGCCGGGCTTCCATTCGAGTTTTATAAAACAGTTGCCGGTTTGCAGCTGTGAGACGCTCGTTAATGTAGACTCGACTCGGTTTACCGGTGAAGCCGAGGCCCGTCGTATCGATGACACGTCGGACGCGAGCTGCTCGGAGCAGCTGGTCCCGCTGATCACGCCGCACGAACCGCACGACCAGAGGCCGCGACGTCATAATAACGCTCGAAGTACTGTCGCTTTCAGGGGGGGGGCCTGCCGCTCCTGGTCCCTCCGGGGTCGCCTCGCACAGGCTGCTGGACTCGTCTGCGGAGTTCGCTCCACTGTGTATTTTCTGAGCTGGGACCGCACGACGAACACCGACCCGGGTTACACTCATCACGTCATGCTCCGATACAGCCACTCCGACTTTTTGACCTATAAGTGTTATCAGGTGTAGTTTATTCTCATTTGTTGTCTCAGGGACCCCTGTGATCTCAAGGTCATTGATGAGTAACTCCTGATCGCGCTCATTTATTTGACACTTCAGTTTTTCCACTTCGATCACTAACTCATTGTTTTGATTTGTGTCGATATTGTCACTGAAGCGCGTTTCCAAGGACGTGATGCGTTCATCGAACGAGGTCAAACGCGAAGAGATTGATTCCATTGTAGCTGTGAGTTTGTCTAGCCGAATAAAAAACTTATTAGAAAAATCATTTAGCGCTGACATAACATAGGTCTCCATTGTCAGCTTAAAGCCTTCTTGAATTTGCTGTGTTATATTTAAAGGGGTGTCTATAATAGTTTCCACTGTGTGAACTTCCGGGGTAGGTAATACGACCTGCGAAGAGCTCGGCCTGCTAGGTTTTTTACGATGCGTAACATTGGTCACGCAAGCGTCGCTCGAATGAGATGCATGGTACATCGCTCGCGCTGGGGAATTATCATAGTCCGTTTTAGGCACTGTTAGTCTTCGGCACTCGGGGCACGTCCAGCTATCCTTGGTGCATTGCTGCAACGCCTGGAAGCGCTCCACCGACATGTTGAGGCAGTGTAGGTCATATTTACGTTGGCATGAGCTACAACTTAAATATAAATTGTCCGTTATAGCCAGTTCACAGCCTGCACACACGTAGTTATCGGCGCCGTCGATGTCCATATTGCTAGAATTGTGCATGATAATTAAGCGCTGGAGGCGCTGCACTGACAGTACACAATAACACTATCGTCTAGCGAGAAAATAAAGGCAGCGGCTGCAGCGCTAACCGGTTTGTAAACACAAATCGTCTACCGTTAAGTTCACTAGTAGTATGTATGTGATTATTATGGTAAATACATAGTTTTACAGATGTAAAATAACACCACTTCACGTAGCAACTATACGTTATTTAGTTATGATCACTACTACACACAATCTTCACTTTTTACGACAGGTTTTTGATTAAAACGCGGAGCAACTTAAAATGACGTCCGCACAGTAGCTGTTCCGATCTACCCCTGTTCATCTTGAGATGTAGAGGGCCTTTGTTCTGCAGGGCCTGCCTGCGTCGTTTTTGTAGCAGGGAGTGGGGTGGGGGTGGGGGTAGTTTTCTTCATTGCGGCTTCCCATTCCCCTGTCCTGCGTCTCACGGTCTTCTCCACAGACCCATTTTTAGGAGACCTAGGCTCCTCCGCCTTTTTTATTGGTGTCCTAGTTGTTGCCGACATGTTGGAGGGTGTCACTATATGCACTTTGTATAGTTTGTAAATGGGCACACAGGGACACAAGATTTAAAACAATGGTACAATATGGACAAATATGGCTTGGTAGAGTCGCTGACTCTACTATCAGGTTTTTTATTTTTACTTATATATTACAATTTTACTCTAAATATAGAGTCAGTCTTATATACTATTACAAATTTTTTCGCTCTATGCAGAGCCGTAAAATGCCTCTGTACAGGGGAGGTGTGGATAGTTCCTTAAGTCTAATTACACAATTTTTCTTAAGGCAAGGTTAGGTTAGGTTAGGTTAAGTTAGGTTTTTTTTTTTTTTTTTTTTTTTTTTTTTTTTTAAACCTCCAACATGATCGGAGCCTGTCTTTACTGGATAACTCTTTCATACAATTTCTCGCTTTTATGCCTCTCGTACTTTTATCCTTCATACATTGTCTTTCTCTCTTCCTTCATATCTTACGCTTCTTTTTATGGGTGGGATTCCCAACTACTATATTCTATTCTAACCTATTTCTTTTTTCTATTTTATTTATTTATTTTTAAACACAGGAAAATAATGTGATACACGTTTGTTTTTATTTTTGGGTCATTGTATACATTACATTTTACATAGCTACAATATTGTACAGTTTACAGTTTCTTCTGTTTTTTATTTTACTATTTATTATATGCTAATTTTTAATATATTCAAATATTATAATAACATATTTTATACTCTAGTTTTATTATTTTCTATTACGCGTTTGGCTATGCTTTTACAATACTGTAGGAACTTTTCTCTATTCTTGCTCTCCATTATTCCACTTATATTTTCTAGCGTCATTTGCATATTTATTTCGTACTGTATGTTTAGTCGTTCCAATCCGTATACAGGACACTCCAGCAGTACATGGGGGATCGTTTCTGCTATTTCATTTCCACAGATGCACGATGGGTTGTCCTTGCACTTGAAGCGGTTCAGGTATTCGGAGAACCCACCGTGCCCCGTGAAAATCTGCGTGGTGACACTATCTATATTAATTTTACGAATTGTCCTGTAGGCTGCTATCGCGTCTGGGAAAAACAGTTTGGTGATGGAAGCTGTGCAGCCGGTCGTGTATCTACGATTCCACTCATCAAGCGTTGTCATCCGAATACTTCGCTTGACGTATGAAATCGGACACAGGTCGTAGTCCGGCTTTTTCTTGGATCCCGTAGCGGCCGCTTTTGCTAGTTGGTCCGCCCTCTCATTTCCCTCCAGTCCCGCATGAGCTTTGATCCAGAACCCCAAACGTGAAGCCCCAAACGTGAGACGCAGCATCGGAGAGTGGGAGCAGGGAAAGAGCCGTATTCCCATACCCCCCAAAACTACTCCGACCACAGTAACGAAGCGGGCAGGTCCCGCGGAACGGGTGAAGCTGGACAGCACTTTCCGGCTCTCACAAAGCCCATCGTCGGGAGGGGCCGCGTGTGCTGATGCGACATCGCCGGTCCCCGCGGCCCCCCCGGTGTCGGCCGTGGGTACCAACATCCCAAAACCACAGGCCGGCCCGTCGACAAACAAAACAGCTATGTTCCCAAGAACCGCCGAGGCCAGAAGACTTATGGAGAAGGCTAAAGACCAACTAGACAGATCCGGGAACATAAAGAAAGACATGAAGCTGTCGGTAAAGGACATCCTAGACAAATTGTATAAGCTGGTGAAGGATGTTGAACAGAAAGGAGCCGGAAAAAAGGAAAACCCCGAGAGGGTGGTGTCTGAAGCAAAAGCTACAGACACAACCTTCACGGCAGACGCGGAAAAAGAGAGAGAGGAGCATGAGAGAAGAGCAGATAGACAGGAAAAAGTGATAGATAAAATGGAAAACATGCTAAGAGACAATGAAAGAAAACAAATGGAATATTCAGAAAAGATAGATGGATGTGCAAAGAAGATAGAAGAACTCAAGGAAGTAATCGAAAGGCAGAAAGATGTGATGGAGAGGGCCACATACGCGAGCGTAGCAGCAGCCAGCCAAACTGGCAGAAAGAGCTCAGAACAGGCTGCGCTGCACTCAGTAGTGATCACCTCAAGGAATGAACAGGACACGGGAGACGAAGTACTGGGAAAAGTTAGAGAAGCAGTAGATGCAAAGGAAGGATGGGTGAAGATAGAAAAAGTTAGAAAAGCAAAGGATAGGAAGATCATCATGGGATTCGGAACAAAAGGGGAGAGGGATAAATTCCGGGAAAGGATAGAGAGCCGGGGGGTCGACCTCACCGTCGAGGAAATGAAGAACAAGGACCCGCTTCTGGTCCTTAAGAGTGTCCTCTCAGTCAATACAGATGAGGACGTTTTAAAAGCTCTTAGGAACCAGAATCGGGACGTTTTTCGCGGCCTTGACGAGGGGCATGATCGGCTGGAGATCAAATATAGAAGGAGAACCAGAAACCCCCACACCAACCATGTGGTAATTAGTGTCTCGCCGGTTATCTGGCAAAGAGTACTAGAAACAGGCAAAGTCCACATTGATCTCCAGCGGATCAGAGTCGAGGATCAAACCCCCCTGGTACAATGCACCCGCTGCTTGGGGTATGGGCACAGCAGACGATTCTGCAAGGACCAGGCTGATTTATGCAGCCACTGCGGGGGCCCCCACCTGAGAAGCGAGTGCGAAGACTTTCTCGCAAATGTGCCTCCCACATGCAAGAACTGCACGAGAGCAAAATTGGATCACACTGAGCATAATGCCTTCAGCACTGACTGCCCGACCCGAAAGAAATGGGACGCAATAGCCAGATCAACTATAGCCTATTGCTAAGGGCGCCCAGGTGAACACAAAAAACTACAAGGTGGCACAAGCTAACCTCCAGCGCAGCAAACTGGCAACCAATGAGCTACTGATGGAAGCGACGACCCGCGGAATCGCAGTAGCCCTATTACAGGAACCCTACGTAGGAGCAATTAGGGAGATGAGGGGCCATAGAGGAGTGCGAATTTTCCAGAATACCGACGTAGGAGAAGGAACTGTTAAAGCCGCAATAGCGGTGTTTGACCAAGACTTAGACGTCATTCAGTACAAACAGTACTCACTACAAACAATATAGTGGTTGTGAGAATCCGAACTTGTGCCTGGGAAATCACACTCGCCTCCATCTACCTAGAAAATCCTGAACACAATCACCCAATTGAGCCAGATATCGAACAACTCGCCAAAATCAAAAGGGAAGTAGGTTCCAAAAGATGGCTCGTAGGAGGGGACGTAAATGCAAAGTGCTCGTGGTGGGGAAGCCCCATAAATGACCACAGAGGGGAAGAACTGTCGGCTGCAATTGATGAGCTGGACCTGCACATTCTAAACAAAGGTTAGGTTAGGTTAGGTTAGGTTAGGTTAGGTTAGGTTAGGTTAGGTTAGGTTAGGTTAGGTTAGGTTAGGTTAGGTTAGGTTAGGTTAGGTTAGGTTAGGTTAGGTTAGGTTAGGTTAGGTTAGGTTAGGTTAGGTTCGGGTCTAGCACACCCACGCGATGCGGGGCTAGGAAATTCCTCAAGGCTACCTCCAACCGGGGTAAAGGCTGGCCTCCAACTATGAGTAAAGCCGGCCACGGAAAAGAGGCTGAGATCCGGGCGCAAAGAGCGCAAGCCAAGCAGCGCGAGACGGAGAAGGCGTTGGCGTCCTTCCTTGCGTCAGCCGAAGAGGCGGCGAAGGAGAGAGCTGACCGCCGTGAAAGTGGGCGGCTGTCTGACCACGGCCAGGAGCCACAAACAATGGTGGCAACCGAATCAAAGGTTAAGGATGCTCTAAGTGCAGTAAAACACGTGATCGCTACTTCAGGTCACCTGAAGGGTGGGCACCAAAAGCTCCTGAAGCAATCTATAGCGACCATCAGCGACGCCTTCGAATTGCTGAGAACACGCACTGCGACGGAAGAGGTTGCGCGCCTGGAGGCGGCAAACACACAGCTCACATGCCAGCTAGCGGAGCTGCGCAGGCAGGTGCAAGAAATACGCAGCCAGCCAGCCGTGGCCACTGAGCCGGAAATTAAACGGATCGTAGCTGACGCACTGCGTACGAGCCAGGCTCAATTTGGCGACATGCTCGACGCTCGACTGGCAGGCATCGAGAGTCGCCTTCTTCCGGAGACAAGGATGCGACCATCACTGGCCTCTGGCCGGTGGGTTGAACAGACGACACCTACCGGAACGAGTGGCCAAGACCCGGCCTTCCCACTAGGTCCAGCGACGGTAACGGAGTCTGAATCAGTAACTGCGGCCCAGGCTGCCCACCCTGAAGGAACGCAGAGCGCAAAACCAAAAAACAAGCGCAAAAAAGTTAGCCTGGCTGCCAAGGAGGCAGCTAGAAAAATATCGCAGGCTCCTACTGCACCTACTGCGTCTACTCCTCCTCCTCTGCAGGATGGTTGGAAGATGGCGACAGGAAGAAAGGCCAAAAAGACGGCCGGTGGTCAAGCAGCTGATGCCCCCAAAGCCCCACGGAAGCCTAAACCAGCTGCGACCAAGAAAAGTGAGCAGCAAGGTCTAGTGCCAGCGCGACCGAGGGGACAAGCAGGGCGCAAGCGCAAGCGCAAGTTACGGCCACCTCGCTCCACAGCCGTTGTTATATCCTTGCAGCCTAAGGCTGAGGAGAAGGGTATAACCTATAAGAGCCTGATTGCAGAGGCAAAAGAAAAGGTGAATCTTGCTGAGCTGGAGATCCAGTCAGTCCGGTTCAAGGTGGCGGCCACCGGTGCACGGATGCTTGAGGTGCCGGGTGCAGAGAGCGGAGCCAAGGCAGACAGATTGGCTGAAAAGCTTAGCCTTCTATTCAGCCCGGAGGAGGTTCGGGTGACGAGGCCCACAAAATGCGCCGAACTTCGCATTTCTGGGCTGGATGACTCAGTGGCGGCCGAAGACATCGCCGTAGCAATAGCACAAGCCGGAGGTTGTCCAGACCGGGACGTCAAAGTGGGCGAAATTAAGGTGGACCCCTGGAGTCTAGGCACGGTTTGGGTTCGCTGCCCTGTGGCTGCCGCCAAAAAAGTAGCCGTAGCGGGTAGACTGCTAGTGGGCTGGGTATCAGCGCAGGTCAAAGTGCTTGATGCCCGCCCCCAAAGGTGCTACAGGTGCCTGGAAGCAGGCCATGTGAAGGCAAAATGCCCTTCCACCGTAGATAGGTCTGATCAATGTTTCAGATGCGGTCAGCAAGGACATAAGGCGAAGGAGTGTTCAGCGACGCCTCACTGTACCCTCTGTGCGGCTGCCAACAAAGACGCTGGTCACATGGTAGGGAGCAAAAGCTGCTCCGCCCCACCTAAAAGGCGGAAGGCCACGGCTAGTGATGGCTCCCGAGCCCCCTCGCAGCCGGCCCACCCACCCACTTCCGTCGTGGATGCGGTGCAGGAGGTGCCAACATTGACTGAGGGTTAAGATGGCCGCAAGGTTCTTACAGGCGAATCTTAACCACTCCGCCAGAGCCCAGGACCTGCTGGCCCAAAGCCTGGCGGAATGGAAGATTGGGGTTGGGATCATTGCCGAGCCCTATTCCGTCCCACCCAGAGACAACTGGGCCGGTGACCTGGATAGCCTGGCGGCCATTGTCACCAATTCATCCGCTGGTTCCCCGTTGCCCCAAAGAGTGGAAAGGGGCCACGGCTATGTCGCGGCATGGATCGGCGACACAATGCTGATTGCGGCGTATTTCTCGCCGAACCGACCCCTGGCCGAATTCGAACAGTTTCTGGTCGAGGTTGGGGCTCTGATCGGCAGAAATCGCCCTGGCAAAGTGCTTGTGGCTGGTGACCTCAACGCCAAGTCCAAATCGTGGGGATCGGCGGTGACAGACGTCCGTGGGGCTGAACTGGAGGAGTGGGCTACGTCGACTGGGCTGACTGTCCTAAACCGAGGATCATCCAACACGTGCGTGCGGCAACATGGCGGATCCATTGTGGATGTCACATTCGCCAACGCTACCCTGGCGCGCTATGTTCGAGGCTGGGAGGTGCTGGAGGATGTGGAGACGCTGTCGGATCACAGATACGTCCGATTCGAGATCTCCACTCTTCCGGCCGACCCGAGCGGCCTGAGGCGACCCTGGCGAGAAAATGGCCCTCGCTGGGCAACCAAACGACTGGACCGAGACGTACTTGAAGAGGCAGCCATGGTGAAAGCCTGGCTGCCGATTCCCGAGGGCCCGGTTGAGGTAGACACGGAAGCGGAGGCCATGGGGAGTGCAATGGTGGAGGTGTGTGACGCAGCCATGCCGCGTGTTGGCCCGATTCCCCCAAGGCGAAAAGTATACTGGTGGTCCGCTGAACTTGCGCAGCTGCGCGAGTCCTGTGTATCCGCGAGACGCCGGTACACACACTGCCGGAGGCGGCGCATACGAGACACGCCTGAGGAGGAGCGACTATACGCCGCATATTCGGTGGCCACCAAGTTGCTGCAGGGGGCAATCGCCAGGGCAAAAGACCAAGCCGAGGAGGAGATGCTGGAGACTTTAAACAGCGACCCGTGGGGAAGGCCGTATAAGATGGTGAGGCGCAAGCTTCGCCCCTGGGCACCACCACTCACGCAAAGTCTACAGCCGCAACTCCTCGAGCAAGTGGTCAGCGCCCTGTTTCCGACGAGGGAAGGTCATACACCTCCGCACATGCCACCCCCCACAGGAAGGGTAGCAGATGCAAATGGCGCTCCGGAAGTAACGGAAGGTGAACTGGGGGCAGCGGTGTTAAGGCTGCGAGCCAAAAACACTGCCCCTGGCCCCGACGGAATACCCGGTCGAGCCTGGGTGTTGGCCCTGGGCCCACTAGAACCGCGCATGAGAGCGCTCTTTAGCGCATGCCTGGCACAAGGGCGGTTTCCTCGGCCGTGGAAGTCGGGGAAACTCGTCCTACTGCGAAAGGAGGGGCGACCAGCAGACTCGCCCTCGGCCTATAGACCCATAGTGCTGTTGGACGAGGCCAGCAAGCTGTTTGAGCGCGTGGTGGCTGCTCGACTCGTTCGGCACCTCGTCGGATTGGGACCGGACCTCAGTGAGCACCAGTTCGGATTCCGCCAGGGCAGGTCCACTATTGACGCTATTGCGCAGGTGAGGACCCTGGCGGACAGAGCAATGTCCCGGGGTGAGGTGGTGGTGGCGGTGTCTTTGGACATCGCAAACGCGTTCAACTCCTTACCTTGGGCCACTATCAAGGAGGCACTACGACACCATGCTGTGCCTGAGTACCTGCGGAAGACGGTAGAGGACTACCTTTCCGATAGAGCCGTCAGGTACCCAGCACTCGGCGAGTGGAAGGAGAAGGAGCTGTCGTGCGGTGTTCCACAGGGGTCGGTCTTGGGACCCCTCCTGTGGAACATCGGATATGACTGGGTGCTACGGGGGGGCAACCTGCCGGGGGTCAGCGTGGTATGCTACGCTGACGACACCCTGGTGATGGCCCGTGGCAGCACCTTCAGGGAGGCGTCGATCCAGGCCACGGCTGGAGTGGCGTCAGTCGTCGCTCGGATCAGGAGGTTGGGGCTAGAGGTAGCCCTGAACAAGTCCGAGGCCCTGTGCTTCCACGGGCCCCGGAAGGGCCCTCCGGCGGGTTCCAGCCTAGTCGTGGGGGGAGCGGCCATCGCTGTCAAACCGACAATGAGGTACCTAGGCGTAGTCCTCGACAGCCGATGGACTTTCCGGGAGCACTTCAAAGCCCTTGCTCCCAAACTGATTGGGGCGGCGTCGGCGCTCAGTCGGCTCTTGCCCAACGTTGGCGGGCCAAACGCGGGCTGTCGGCGGCTGTACGCGGGAGTGGTGCGGTCGATGGCTCTGTACGGGGCGCCTATCTGGGCCGACTGCCTGACTGCCGAAAACCAAGCCCAATTGCGGAGGCCGCAGCGAGTCATGGCAGTCAGGATGGCGAGGGCATACCGCACCGTCTCCCACGGTGCAGCCTGCGTGCTGGCGGGGACTCCACCCTGGCACCTGGACGCTGAGGTTTTGGCCGATGTCTACTGGCGTGTCGCCGAGGCGCGGGCCAGGGGAACTCAACCGCTTCTGGAGGAGGTAAGACAGTGGAGGCTTGACTCCTGCCTACTGCTCCTTCAGAAGTGGAAGGAGAGTCTGGAGGCGCCGAGCGCGGGCCACTGGACCATCGGAGCCATCCGGCCCGTCTTGGAGAGGTGGGTCGGACGTAAGAAGGGGTTCCTCTCCTTCCACCTCACACAGATCCTCTCGGGGCATGGCTGCTTCGGGAGGTACCTGTCTAGGGTGGTAGGACGGGAACCGACGGCAGAATGCCACGAGTGTGGCGACGCCGAGGATACAGCGCTACACACGCTGGCGGTGTGTCCCGCGTGGGCTGAGCAAAGGGCCGCACTCGTGGCCGTGGTCGGAAACGACCTCTCCCTGCCATCGGTAGTGGAAGCCATGGTGGGCGGGGAGAGATCGTGGAAGGCGGTAGCCTCCTTCTGCGAGGTTGTGATGACGCAGAAGGAGGCGGCCGAGCGCGGTAGGGAGGAGGATCCGGCCTCCCAGCCAATGCGCCGCAAACGCGTGGGGCGGCGGCGGTTGGCTTACGACCGTCGGCTACCCCCATAGGGGTACCTGTGGGCGGCAGGCACGGGGACGCCTGTCGCCTACACAATGGTCCCTGAGCGGACGGGTGCATAGGACGCATCCACTGAGGAGGACAGAGAGGTATAAGTACACAACTCTCTCGAGTCGGGTCCGGAGTCCGGACGGCCGCTGGCGAGGTTGCGGAAGCGTGCCTATAGCGTCCCTGGGACCTCGCCCTATAGTGTGGAGGCGGCAAACAGAGGGGTTTTTAGTGGGTAAACCATGGTCAGGGAGTCCCACATAACCACCGGGGCTCGTTCCCACGCCTCGGTGGTATGCGTAACGCATTTTCCCCTCTTAAAAAAAAAAAAAAAAAAAAAAAAAAAAAAAAAAAAAAAAGGTTAGGTTAGGTTAGGTTAGGTTAGGTTAGGTTAGGTTAGGTTAGGTTCCACGGACCTGCTCGGGTGTCCGAGTGGGCGGGGAGGTGAACCCCGACGTGGCGCGTCCCCAGGTGGTGGATAGGGGAATGCCCCGGCCCGTTGTCGTGCTGGGGTAGGACGTAGTCCCGCGAACCAAACACCAGGGGGGGATTTGGGGGGCTCTGTGCCCGAGAATGGCTCTCCACGCGTCCCTCTGAATAAGCAGACGGCGCAGTGGACGAGCAAAGAGGAGGAGCTATGAGAGTAGTATGTAGTGTCAATTAAGTCACTGTTTCGCGCGCGGACGTCTGGGGAGGAGGCTGAGGGCTCCCTGACGCGTCGTGGATGTGGGTGGTTGCCGGATTGGAGAGCCTTCTGCTTTTCTGACATTGCCTAGCTGTCTGGAAGGATTGTGCATTGGGCTTCTGTGAAACCCAATTGCAGATCTATTTCTCCGGGCGGGTCGGCGGTGTTAGCGGATCGGGAGGATCGCGCACCGGATGCCGCGCGGATCTGTTGTGCGTCTGGGGGGCTTTTGGCTTCCAATGACGGCTGCCGGGGGTCACATTCCGGATCTTTGCCCGAGGAGCAGTTCCTTGATTGATACCCTGAGGAGTGGCTGGGCGGGTGGCTCCGCGTGTCCCTCTGAATAGCAGAGGGCACAGTGTGAGCTGCAAAGTCCCTGTTGGGAATTTCTAATAGGTCCCCTATTAGAAATTACCTCTGGCGGGGGGAGGAGGGGGGATGGCTCCGGCCACCAAGCGCGGTGGATGGAAAAGTGGAAGAAAACCACTATAAAAATCACCCCAATCCCAAGGTGTGTCTGGCGTGCCGATGGGATGCGTGGCTGGAGGGAGTCCAGTCACAAACGTCAGGGAGGGGCATACCTCCTCAAAATAGCACACAAAATGAGTGGAAACGAAAATGTAGAACTACCCCAGGAGGTTCCAATCCTCCATGTCGCCACAGGACGGGCAATTGCCCATGCTGTGGCGACATGCCGCCTTCCGTATTCTGGGGGGGCAAACCACTCACGATCCCGAAACGACAACACAAGCAAACACTTCATGGACACCGATTTGCAGAGTGATTTGGTATTGAGGCTGCAAGGAGGGGGTGATGGGGAGAATAGCAGTCCGGCGGAGGCAGGAGCCTCCACTGGCCACCCCAAAGATGGATTCCGGCCACTTCTGGACGCCCAGGGGCGCTGGGTGTTCCATGTTGATGACGTGCCTCCGGGGACAGCGGAGGATTCTACACGCTCCCCACCCAAACCCGCTAGGGGGCTTAGTGAGAGACGGCAACCCGTAGTGCGAATAGAACGCATGCCAGAAAGGGTCCCCTCTCTTGGCAGGGAGGAGTTCTTCTCCCCCATGAGAATAGACACGGGTGACCTCCCTGGGGACGGAGTATTTTTCTCTCCGGTGCCAACCGACGGGGAAACCGCCGAATCCGACGTTTCGCTAACTGCCCAAATGGCCGCAGGACGGAAGAGGCAGCGAAGCAGTGGTAGCGACACGGGAGCATCGCCGAGCGGCGAGGCTTCCGATCTTGCGGAGCGAGGAAAGTCTGCCTCGGGGCCCTCCAAGCGAGGAACAGGCCGCCAACCATCCACGGCGCGCCACGCCGGGCTAACCAAGGAAAAGGCTAAGCGCCGGGAGCTCGAGCTGCAAACTGAAGAGGACCTGATGGCCGCGTCCAAAATGGTGACGCTAAGACGGCTTGCCCGCCATCCGGATTCGTTTGGGACGACAAGTGGGTCAGACGACGAAGAAAACCGCACTGTCCTGGCCCTAAACCAGCAGGTGCGTGATAGTCTGGGGCTTATCAAGGACGTGGCCACCAAGTCCAAAAACCTAAAGGGCACGTACCAACGAATCCTGAAGGAGGCTGTGGCTGCGATCAGGGAAGCTGTCGGTGAGATGAGGGGCCGGACTGTCTCCGATGAGACGAGGAGGCTCGCCGCCGAAAACGCTCGCCTTAAGGCGGAAATGGCCGAGCTCCGTAAGGAGATGGGCGACTTGCGCAATAGCCTTGGGCAGCGCCTCGAAGGGACGCGCCAAGAGACGACGACATCACCTGCTCGGGAGCAAGGTGACTTAGAGCGCAATATCGTGGCCAAGGTGACTGAAATGATGGGTACAAGGTTGAGCGCCCTGGAGGAGAAACTGCTCCCACAGCAACCTACTCATGTGTCGTCTGCTCCCACACCTTCCAAAGCAGGAAGCTCTCCCCCCGGTCACACTCCAGCTCCTACCAACCCAGCGGGTGCGAAGCGGGCTGCGAAAAAGAATAAAAAGAAGGAGGGGCCCAAAAAGCGTCCTACGGGTGTTCCTGGCCCCGCTTCCCAAGTCCGGCAGCCTCGGCTGCAGACAACAGTGCCTGCCTCGGAAGAGGAATGGACGACTGTGGTCAAGCGGGGTAAGAAGAACAAAAAGAAGTCTCCCGTTGGAGCAGCGACGACTGCGAAGCCGCAACAGCCGGCGGCACCGCGGAAAGCGCAAGAAGGGAAGGGTCGCAATAAGACCAAGGCGCTACTGCGCACCCCGCGGTCAGCCGCCGTAGTCCTCACCCTGGAGACGGGAGCAGAAGAGAGGGGCGTTACCTACGGAACGTTGATCACGGAGGCCAAGTCCAAAATTTCCCTGGATGGGCTCGGTATCACCGGTCTAAGGTTCCGTAGGGCAGTGACAGGGGCGGCAATCCTGGAGATCCCAGGCCCAGACACCACCAGCGGCAACCAAGCAGACTCTCTTGCTGCCAAGCTGAGGGAGACGCTTAATGTGGCCGACGTCCGCATCTCTAGGCCGGTAAAATGCGCGGAGATGCGCATTTCCGGCCTGGATGACTCGGTTACAGAGGAAGAGCTCGCCGCTGCCGTGGCGAAAGTTGGAGGGTGTGCCCTAGAGGCAGTGAAAGTTGGCCGGATCTCCCGCACGCCAACAGGCCTGGGCACAGCGTGGGCTCGCTGCCCCGTAGCAGCCGCCAAGAAAGTGGCTGAGGGGCGACTCCTCGTCGGATGGGCTTCGGCAAACGTGAAGCTGCTGGAGTCCCGACCCCTGAGGTGCTTCCGCTGCCTGGTGCCTGGCCATGTTAGGAAGGGGTGCACCTCAGAAATCGACCGCAGTGACCAGTGCTACCGATGCGGTCAATCCGGTCACCGGGCCAGGGACTGCACCGCCGCGCCCCACTGCACTCTGTGCACTGCAGCGGGCAAACCTGCTGACCACAGTGCCGGCAGCAGTACCTGCGCGATGGGGGCTAAAGCCCCAAAACGCATGTCCCGGAAGGCGACCAGCAAACCAGGTACTCCTGGAGTGGCGGCGCCTCTGGCCGCACAAGAGGGCCCGATTAGCAATGCGCCAAATGACGAGGTCAACTAATCGGATCCTCCAGGCGAACATAAACCACTGCGCCGGGGCGCAAGATCTCCTCCTGCAGTCCATGGCGCAGTGGTCGATAGATGTTGCCGTGGTCGCCGAGCCGTACTACGTCCCCCCCAGCCACAACTGGGCTGCGGACCTGGATGGCTTGGTGGCCATTATAACAAAAGCAGGGGTAGAGGGTATACCGCCCCCCTCCACGTTGTCGAGGGGTCGAGGCTATGTGGCTGTCCTCTGGGGCGAAATTACCCTGATCGGGGTATATTTCTCCCCCAACAGAAGAGTCTCCGAGTTCGAAGCCTTCCTCGGCCAGCTGGCGGCTCTCGTTGGGCAGACCCAACCGCGCCAGGTAGTTGTCGCAGGTGACTTAAACGCCAAATCCATGGCCTGGGGCTGTCCCGCAACCGACATTCGCGGAGACCTGTTAGAGGAATGGGCGACGATGACCGGAATGTCGGTTCTGAACCGAGGGTCGGCCAGCACCTGCGTGCGCTGGCAGGGAGAGTCCATAGTGGACGTTACTTTCGCGACCCCGGCACTCGCGACCCGCGTCCGGGGCTGGAGAGTACTGGAGACGGTGGAGACATTATCAGACCATTTGTACATCCGGTTTGATGTCTCCACCTCCTCCGGAGGCACGACAGACACGGATCGTCGTCCGAATGGCCGTGCTGCGACCCCTTACCCTCGTTGGGCCCTGAACAGCCTGGATCGTGAAGCGGTGGAGATAGCGTCCCTCGTCCAGGCCTGGACAACATCTCCTGGGCCTGTGGAGACCGAGGAGGAGGCAGCCTGGTTTCGCGAAGCCATGTCACAAGTCTGTGACGCAGGCATGTCGCGAGCCAAGCCGCGGCCTCCGAAGCGTCAAGTGTACTGGTGGTCGCGAGAAATCGGTGAACTCCGATCCCGCTCCAACAGAGCGAGACGCCAGTACACACGGTCCCGTCGACGCAGACACCGAGACGTTGAAGAGGAGACGCGGCTGTACAGTGCCTACAGGGAGGCGGTCAAGGCGCTGCAGCTCTCCATCTGCGAGGCGAAGGCGAGCGCCAGAGCGGAGCTTCTCGAGACTCTAAACCGAGACCCATGGGGGAGGCCGTACAAGACGGTCAGGGGTAAATTACGCCCTTGGGCCCCCCCCTTGACAGAGAGTCTCGAGCCTCGACTACTGGGGGTGGTTGTTTCCAACTTGTTTCCGAACAGACCGGAACACCAGCCCCCAGAAATGGCACCTCCCCATCAGCTCGCAGGGTTCGAGGGTGCGGAAGTCGGGGTGCCTCCGGTAACGGAGGCAGAGCTAGACGCAGCCGTGCGGAGGCTAAAAGCCAAAAACACGGCACCGGGTCCAGATGGGATCCCAGGACGCGTCCTGGCTTTGGCGCTGCGGTCCCTAGGGGAGAGATTCCGCGGGCTACTGGACGCCTGTCTACGGTCCGGCCAATTTCCGACCATATGGAAAACCGGCCGGCTCGTCCTCCTAAAAAAGGACGGGCGTCCCGCGGAATCTCCATCAGCCTACCGTCCGATCGTACTGCTCGACGAGGCTGACAAGCTTTTCGAGCGCATCATCTGCGCTCGCCTCGTCGAGCACCTCCGAGGAGTAGGACCCGACCTGTCCGAGCATCAGTTTGGATTCCGAGAGGGCAGGTCGACCGTAGATGCGGTCGCGCGCATCAAAGCCCTCTCGGATGAGGCGGTTGACCACGGTGGGGTTCTTCTGGCGGTGTCCCTGGATATCGCCAATGCCTTTAACACCCTGCCGTGGTCGTGCATTAGGGAGGCGCTGAAATACCACAAAGTGCCTCCCTATTTGTGCCAAATAGTCGGGTCCTACCTCTCGGAGCGGTGTGTGGAGTATCCGGTCCGGGGTGGCGGGCTTACAAGGTGGGAGACAACGTGCGGTGTTCCACAGGGCTCGGTCTTAGGGCCGCTCCTGTGGAACATTGGGTACGACTGGGTGCTGCGGGGGGAGCTTCTCCCGGGGTCAAGTGTGACCTGCTACGCAGATGACACGCTGGTCACGTCCCGGGGGACCTCGTACCGGGAAGCAGCACGCCTCGCCACCGTGACGGTGGCACAGGTGGTGAGGCGTATAACGATGCTGGGTCTGGAGGTGGCGCTACACAAGTCCGAGGCGCTCTGCTTCCACGCAGCCCGGAAGGCGCCGCCTGCAGGATCCAGCATCATCGTTGGTGGCACCCGAATCGAGGTAAAGTCCGACATGAAATATCTCGGACTTGTCCTCGATTCCCGATGGAACTTCCGCGAGCACTTTGCCCGCCTGACCCCCCGACTAATGGCAGCATCGGCCGCACTGAAGAGGCTGATGCCCAATATCGGGGGGCCGGAGGTAGCGAGCCGCCGTCTGTATATGGGGGTGGTGCGATCGATGGCCCTGTACGGGGCGCCGATCTGGGCGGAGAATCTGGCGGCCCGAAATATCGCCCTGCTGAGAAAGGCTCAGAGGGCGATGGCCATCAGCGTCGTACGCGGGTACCGCACCACCTCATACGATGCGGCGTGCTTGCTGGCGGGAACGCCTCCTTGGGATCTGGAGGCGGAGGCCCAGGCGTCTCTGTACGAGTGGCGCAGGGAGCTCCGGCTGCGGGAGTTCCATCCTGCGCCTAGGGAGGTAGAGGCGCAAAAGCTCCTCGTCCGGCAGTCCATTGTCCTCCAATGGGAGGAGCAACTGGCTGGACGCGAGGAAGGACACAGGACTGTCGAGGCGGTCCGGCCGGTCCTACAAGACTGGCTGGAGAGAGAGCGGGGCTCGCTAACCTTCCGGCTGGTGCAGGTGCTCACGGGGCATGGCTGTTTCGGGAGCTACCTGCACCGGTACGCAAGACGGGAGGAGACGGCGGAGTGCCACCAGTGTGGCTGCGGCGAGGACACGGCGCAGCATACCCTGGAGGAATGCCCAGCCTGGGAGGGGCAGCGCCGCGAACTCGCGGCAGTGGTGGGGAACGACCTCTCCTTGCCAGC
The DNA here is from genome assembly GCF_948474715.1 of Cydia amplana. Classification (NCBI taxonomy): domain Eukaryota; kingdom Metazoa; phylum Arthropoda; class Insecta; order Lepidoptera; family Tortricidae; genus Cydia; species Cydia amplana. The sequence continues at coordinate 15,543 of NW_026947476.1, read as the reverse complement.
CGTAGTTAAGGCTATGGTTGCCGACGAGAGGTCGTGGAAAGCGGTCCTCTCCTTCTGCGAGGATGTAATGTCGCAGAAGGAGGCAGCGGAGAGGGAAAGGGAGGCCAACCCAGCCTCGCACCCGATCCGCCGCAAGCGCACAGGGGCCCGGAGGAGAGCGTATGCCCATCTCCTCCCCCCCACCTAGCGAGGTCTGGGCAGCGGCGCGGGGGCGTCGCTGCCCATTACATAGGCCTCGCAGAGAGGGCGCGCGTGGTATGCCCACGCGCCTTCTGAGGAGGCAGGGGTAGAAGTCTCTCTCGAGCCCCCCACAAGAGAAGGGCCCGCTGCACAGGCGGGCGGCGCCGGCGTGGCTGCGGTTGCGTACTCTAGAGAACCCGTGGCCACGCCCCACCGGCGGCGTGCAGGCATACCGTTGGTTTTTTAGTGGGTAGCGGCACCTTTGCCGAGTCCCACATAACCCGCATCTCCTCCCCCGGGTGTGCGGGTATGCATAAAGCATTTTTCCAACGAAAAAAAAAAAAAAAAAAAAAAAAAGGTTAGGTTAGGTTAGGTTAGGTTAGGTTAGGTTAGGTTAGGTTAGGTTAGGTTAGGTTAGGTTAGGTTAGGTTAGGTTAGGTTAGGTTAGGTTAGGTTAGGTTAGGTTAGGTTAGGTTAGGTTAGGTTAGGTTAGGTTAGGTTAGGTTAGGTTAGGTTAGGTTAGGTTAGGTTAGGTTAGGTTCCGAGGAGGAGGCAGCCTGGTTTCGCGAAGCCATGTCACAAGTCTGTGACGCAGGCATGTCGCGAGCCAAGCCGCGGCCTCCGAAGCGTCAAGTGTACTGGTGGTCGCGAGAAATCGGTGAACTCCGATCCCGCTCCAACAGAGCGAGACGCCAGTACACACGGTCCCGTCGACGCAGACACCGAGACGTTGAAGAGGAGACGCGGCTGTATAGTGCCTACAGGGAGGCGGTCAAGGCGCTGCAGCTCTCCATCTGCGAGGCGAAGGCGAGCGCCAGAGCGGAGCTTCTCGAGACTCTAAACCAAGACCCATGGGGGAGGCCGTACAAGACGGTCAGGGGTAAACTACGCCCTTGGGCCCCCCCCTTGACAGAGAGTCTCGAGCCTCGACTACTGGGGGTGGTTGTTTCCAACTTGATTCCGAACAGACCGGAACACCAGCCCCCAGAAATGGCACCTCCCCATCAGCTCGCAGGGTTCGAGGGTGCGGAAGTCGGGGTGCCTCCGGTAACGGAGGCAGAGCTAGACGCAGCCGTGCGGAGGCTAAAAGCCAAAAACACGGCACCGGGTCCAGATGGGATCCCAGGACGCGTCCTGGCTCTGGCGCTGCGGTCCCTAGGGGAGAGATTCCGCGGGCTACTGGACGCCTGTCTACAGTCCGGCCAATTTCCGACCATATGGAAAACCGGCCGGCTCGTCCTCCTAAAAAAGGATGGGCGTCCCGCGGAATCTCCATCAGCCTACCGTCCGATCGTATTGCTCGACGAGGCTGACAAGCTCTTCGAGCGCATCATCTGCTGTCGCCTCGTCGAGCACCTCCGAGGAGTAGGACCCGACCTGTCCGAGCATCAGTTCGGATTCCGAGAGGGCAGGTCGACCGTAGATGCGGTCGCGCGCATCAAAGCCCTCTCGGATGAGGCGGTTGACCACGGTGGGGTTCTTCTGGCGGTGTCCCTGGATATCGCCAATGCCTTTAACACCCTGCCGTGGTCGTGCATTAGGGAGGCGCTGAAATACCACAAAGTGCCTCCCTATTTGTGCCAAATAGTCGGGGCCTACCTCTCGGAGCGGTGTGTGGAGTATCCGGTCCGGGGTGGCGGGCTTACAAGGTGGGAGACAACGTGCGGTGTTCCACAGGGCTCGGTCTTAGGGCCGCTCCTGTGGAACATTGGGTACGACTGGGTGCTGCGGGGGGAGCTTCTCCCGGGGTCAAGTGTGACCTGCTACGCAGATGACACGCTGGTCACGTCCCGGGGGACCTCGCACCGGGAAGCAGCACGCCTCGCCACCGTGACGGTGGCACAGGTGGTGAGGCGTATAACGATGCTGGGTCTGGAGGTGGCGCTACACAAGTCCGAGGCGCTCTGCTTCCACGCAGCCCGGAAGGCGCCGCCTGCAGGATCCAGCATCATCGTTGGTGGCACCCGAATCGAGGTAAAGTCCAACATGAAATATCTTGGACTTGTCCTCGATTCCCGATGGAACTTCCGCGAGCACTTTGCCCGCCTGACCCCCCGACTAATGGCAGCATCGGCCGCTCTGAAGAGGCTGATGCCCAATATCGGGGGGCCGGAGGTAGCGAGCCGCCGTCTGTATATGGGGGTGGTGCGATCGATGGCCCTGTACGGGGCGCCGATCTGGGCGGTGAATCTGGCGGCCCGAAATATCGCCCTGCTGAGAAAGGCTCAGAGGGCGATGGCCATCAGCGTCGTACGCGGGTACCGGACCACCTCATATGATGCGGCGTGCTTGCTGGCGGGAACGCCTCCTTGGGATCTGGAGGCGGAGGCCCAAGCGTCTCTGTACGAGTGGCGCAGGGAGCTCCGGCTGCGGGAGTTCCATCCTGCGCCTAGGGAGGTAGAGGCGCAAAAGCTCCTCGTCCGGCAGTCCATCGTCCTCCAATGGGAGGAGCAACTGGCTGGACGCGAGGAAGGACACAGGACTGTCGAGGCGGTCCGGCCGGTCCTACAAGACTGGCTGGAGAGAGAGCGGGGCTCGCTAACCTTCCGGCTGGTGCAGGTGCTCACGGGGCATGGCTGTTTCGGGAGCTACCTGCACCGGTACGCAAGACGGGAGGAGACGGCGGAGTGCCACCAGTGTAGCTGCGGCGAGGACACGGCGCAGCATACCCTGGAGGAATGCCCAGCCTGGGAGGGGCAGCGCCGCGAACTCGCGGCAGTGGTGGGGGACGACCTCTCCTTGCCAGCCGTAGTCAAGGCTATGGTTGCCGACGAGAGGTCGTGGAAAGCGGTCCTCTCCTTCTGCGAGGATGTAATGTCGCAGAAGGAGGCAGCGGAGAGGGAACGGGAGGCCAACCCAGCCTCACACCCGATCCGCCGCAAGCGCACAGGGGCCCGGAGGAGAGCGTATGCCCATCTCCTCCCCCCCACCTAGCGAGGTCTGGGCAGCGGCGCGGGGGCGTCGCTGCCCATTACATAGGCCTCGCAGAGAGGGCGCGCGTGGTATGCCCACGCGCCTTCTGAGGAGGCAGGGGTAGAAGTCCCTCTCTAGCTCCCCTCAAGAGAAGGGCCCGCTGCGTAGGCGGGCGGCGCCGGCGTGGTTGCGGTTGCGTACTCTAGAGAACCCGTGGCCACGCCCCACCGGCGGCGTGTAGGCATACCGTTGGTTTTTTAGTGGGTAGCGGCACCTTTGCCGAGTCCCACATAACCCGCATTTCCTCCCCCGGGTGTGCGGGTATGCATAAAGCATTTTTCCAACGCAAAAAAAAAAAAAAAAAAAAAAAAAAAAAGGTTAGGTTAGGTTAGGTTAGGTTAGGTTAGGTTAGGTTAGGTTAGGTTAGGTTAGGTTAGGTTAGGTTAGGTTAGGTTAGGTTAGGTTAGGTTAGGTTAGGTTAGGTTTTTTTTTTTTTTTTTTTTTTTTTTTTTTTTTTTTTTTTTTTTCCATATCCTCCAACATGATCGGAGTTTTTATTTATCTATGTTATTCTTTCATACCATTTCTCGCATATTCTACTTCTCGTACTTTCATTCTTCATACGGTTCTTTCTTTCATTCATCGTCTTGTATGCTTTACGTGGGTGGGACTCCCACCTATGTATACTCTTTATTTATTTATTTATATTGTTTTCGTAGGGGAAAAGACTGTACACAGGTTTTTCTTTATTTCTTATTCTATCTTACATTATATATATATATTTCTTATGAATAGGGGGTTTTATTTACATAGCCGGGTTTTTATTTGTTTTACATTTTGCATTATCTTTAACATTAGAGTTTTACAGTTTGTTCGTTTCAGATAAACTTCGTGTTTATTATTATAATATACATAGTTTATCTTATATCTACTTATTTCTATTTATTACTATTTTTATAATTTTTCCACAATATTCTAGGAATGTGTCTCTAATATACTTGTCTTTCATTATTTCACTGATATTTTCTACTTTCATTTCTTTCCCAATTTTGTTTTCTATTTCGTGTCTCTGTGTGCCAAACTGAGGGCACTCCGCTATTAGGTGCGGAATGCTTTCCGGTCTGCCGGGTTCACATATGCACGATGGGTCCTCCTTGCACTTAAATCTATGTAAGTACTCGGAGAATCCACCATGCCCTGTCATTAATTGTGTCACTGGACTCGTGAATTCGATTTTGCGGACCGTTTTGTACGCTTCCAGCGCATCCGGGAAGAACAGCTTTGTTATCGAACCCGTTTCGCCTGCAATGTATCTCCGATTCCACTCGTCGAGCGTGGCCATACGGATGTTTCGCTTCACGAATGAAACCGGACATTGGTCGTAGTCACGTTTACGTTTGGAGTCCGCAGCTGCTCCCTTGGCAAGTTCGTCTGCCCTTTCGTTACCTTCCAGCCCTGCATGTGCTTTTATCCAATGCAAAGCGATAATCTTGCCTTGGTGAGATATTGTTCTTATATTATCTCTCGCTTCTACTGCTAGGGGGTGGAGGCAACTGTAGTTCTGTATGGTTTGGAGGGCTGCCATGGAGTCGCTGTAGACCCCAAACGTATTTGCTTTGCTGTTTTTTATTTCTCTTGTTGCCACACAAATTGCGAGGAGCTCCGCCTGGTAGACAGTGCAGAACTTAGGTAGAGTTAGTTTTCGGGCTTTTGTCTCAGCTTCCCCCCGCCATATAGACAGTGAGGCTCCGACTCCTCCTCCTATCTTACTACCGTCTGTGTAAATTCGCACTTCATAGTTACTGTGATTGTGGACGTCGTTTTGGTCTACCAGGCTTATCAGTTTCAGCTCTTCGCGCTCCGCAGGATGAGGCATTTCTGCGGCTGGTGCCATTCTCTCCACTTCCCAGTCACCCAAACCCGGCTGCGGGACACCTCTTTTGGCCTCGTATAGCGAGGCCGCCTCTCGAACTCTGAGGTCGATTGGGAGAATCCCAGCCAGGATGAGCGCAGAGTGGAGGGAGACTGTGCGGTATGCTTTGCACAGTTTCTGCGCTATTCCTCGTTGGACCGCTGCCAGTTGCTTCTGGACACTTATTTTTGTTGCGGCCGGGGCCCATACACTTGCAGCGTACAGGATTACCGGCTCCACTGTTGCTACATATATGGTCCTAATAACCTCGGGGTGAAGTCCCCAGCTTGCCTTTGCCGCCCTGGAGAGCTGTTTGTGGATACCCACTGCCTTTTTGCAGATGTTCGAGACATGCGCGTTGAATGTAAGCTTGTTGTCGAGGACAACACCTAGCATTTTTATTTCTTTGACCATCTCTATATTAGTTCCGCCCATGCACAAGCGTGGTGTGTCGTATTTTAGTCTCCGTGTAATGAGCATTGCGTTGGTCTTGTGCGGTGCGAACTTCAATTTGTTCCTGATGCCCCATTCCCGGGCGTGTTCGAGAGCGGAGTTTGCCTTGGCCTCAATTTCTATTGCGGTGTTTCCGTCCACAACAAGTGCCACGTCGTCCGCGAACGCCTGGCAGTAGTCGCCCCTGGCTTGGAGACTTTTGAGCAGTGGGTCCAACATCAGATTCCAGAGGATAGGACCCGCTATTGACCCTTGTACACAGCCTTTGCTGGTCGCCAGTCCATGCTGTTCACCCGCATACCTTACCGTGACGCTTCTGTCCTTTAGGTAACTGTCCATCATTTGTCTCAGACCAACGGGGCAGTTTTCCTCGGCCAACCGGACTCTGATGGCAGGCCACCATGCGCTGTCAAAGGCACCCTCTATATCCAGTGAGATTAGCGTGACGATCTTCTTTTCACCTAGTTTTTTGTTGATTCTCTGCATAAGGGTGTAGAGGGAGTCCTCCGTACTGCGCTGCGGCATGAATCCGTACTGGCAGGTGCTGGTCCTCGGTATCAGGTGGAACTTTAGCCTGGCCACCAGCATCTTCTCCAGGATCTTTCCGAAGATTGGCAGCAATCCTATCGGCCTATATGACTTGGGGTTTGTGTAGTTGTCCTTTCCCGGTTTCCTGAGGACTACCACCGTTGCCTCCTTCCATATCCTAGGGAAATACCGATGGCTAAGGCATTTGTTTAGCAGGGTGAGGAACATTTCTGGGTTTACTCGAATGGCGTGGCAGCATATATCGGCCGTGAAACCTTCCGCGCCTGGTGCCTTTTTCGGGTTAAACGACTCGCACGACCATACAAGTTCAGCCATCGTGAAGGGTGGTTCGCAAATTCCATTTTGTTCGCCATCATTCACTTCGGCCGCCCTCATACGGATTTGCCTGTGCTGGGCGTTATCACTGTTAGCAGAGTCCTCTGGGTAAAAGGTCTCCGCCAGCAACTTCACCGACTCTTTTGCACTAAGGGTTTCGCCATTTTTTTCCAGAGGTACGTCCTCCACCCTTTTTGTGACTCTGCCTATAACCCTGTATATACCCTCCCAGAGCCCTTCCTTATCCTGCTTTTTGCAGAAGTCTTTCCAACTCTCGACTTGAGCTTTTGCTGCTCGAATTTCGTATTGTTCCTTTGCTTCGAGGTACTCTTTCACGACCCTCTCTCTTCTTACTGGGGCTGCGCAGCGGATTCTGCGCTTTCTAGTAGTGACTATTCGCTTCATTTCTTCGAGTTCGGATGACCACCACGGTAGTTTGAGATTCTCTTTATTTTTCTTTTGTGGTATTGAGGTCTTACATATTTGTGTTATTACTTGCGTTATTTTATTTACTGTTTCTTCGATTTTTTCTTTTGTGTCTATTTCTTCTATTTCTGGTTTTGTTAAGTGGTTTTCTTGCATTAATTGTCCGAGTTTCTCATGAAATTCGGTCCAATTTGCTTTTTTGGTATTGTATAATCTGGTGGTTCTTTGTATTTTGATACCTATTGATTTTTTGATATGAATTTTAAAGAGAATTCCATTGTGGTCCGAACTCGTGAGTCCCTCGTCGACCTTCCAGTCATCTACTAGGTCCAGCATCTCCGCTGAGCAGGCTGTTATGTCAACGAAGCTGCTAAAGCGCCTGTCTCCCCTCACGGTATCGAAGGTCGGGATGTTTCCCATATTGAGCACGTTAAGGTTGAGCTCATTGAGGGTTCCCATCAGATCTTCACCCCTATGGTCCGTCTGTGGGCTACCCCACCATACACTTTTTGCGTTGGCGTCACCTCCTATTATCCACTTGTTCGAGTCTATTTCTTTTCTTATTTTCGATAGTTGCTCCAAGTAGGGTTCAATGGGCTGGTCTGGCTCGAAGTAAATGGACACGAGTGTAATCCTCCAGGCGACGGTGCTGATCCCCACCACCACAATGTTGTTTGTGGTGAGTTTTGGGTATTGTTCAACATTGAGATCGTCATCGAATATGGCTATTGCAGCCTTTACAACTCCCTCTTCAGTGCCGTCGCTCTGGTAGATTCTCACTCCCTTGTGGTTTCTCATTTCTTTACCGGCCCCTACGTAGGGTTCCTGTAGAAGCGCAAGGGCTATGTTCCGCCTTTCCGCTTCCACAAGTAACTCGTTCGTGGCTAGTTTCTTTCTCTGGAGGTTTGCCTGCGCTACCCGATAGGGCGCTTGTACCTTTATGGTGCCCTCAGCAATGGTAAGCCACTGTTGATCGTACTATGTTGTCCCACCTCCGTCGTACAGGGCATACAAGGTCGAATGCGTTATGCTCTGCGTTTTCCAATTTTGCCTTAACACAGTTGTGGCATCGGGGTGGTATTCTGGCTTGCCACTCGTCACATTCTGTTTTTAAATGGGGTCCTCCACAATGGCCACATAGGTCGGCTTGTTCTGTGCAAAAGCGTTTGCCGTGCCCAAATCCCAGGCAGCGGGTACACTGCACAAGAGGGGACTGGTCCTCCACTTTAATTCTTTGGAGATCTATGTGGACATTTCCCCTATTTATTGCTCTCTGATAGATGGTAGGTGAAACGCTGATCACTACGTGTCCCGTATGAGGGTTTCTGGCCCTTTTTCGGTATTTAATTGTCGCTCGGTCTTCCTCCTCGCTGAGGTCGCGGAAGATATCTCTATTTTGGTTTCTCAGTGCCTTTAGGACGTCCTCGTCTGTATTCACTGAGAGGACGCTCCTAAGGACCAAAAGCGGGTCCTTGTTCTTTACTTCCTCAACGTTGAGGTCGACCGCATCCTTCCCCAGCTTGTCTTTCAACTTATCTCTTTCATCCCTTGTCCCAAAGCCTATTATTATTTTTCTATCCTTCGCCTTTCGCACTTTCTCTACTTTCACCCATCCTTCTTTTGCGTCTACAGCCTTTCGTACCCTATCCAATACCTCCTCTCCGGATTCGGTTTCGTCTTTCGAGGTAACCACGATGGAGTGCAGTGTCTTTCGCTCTGCGTTCTGTACTCTGCTTACCCCAGGGGGTTGAGCTGCTGTTACACTTGCGTAGGTGGTCGCCACCGTTGTCACCTTTTCCAGCGTTTCCTTTTGCTTGTCCATCGCCTCTTTTAACTCGCACATCATTTTGTTATTCTCCTTTAGTAGCTTTGTGTGCTCCTCTAATTCCTTGATGTACGGATTTACCGGTTCTTGCGTTACTGTGAAGGTGGTATTCGATGGTTTATCTGTTTCGTTTTCCTGATCTCCATCTTCCATTTCTTCCTTCCTGTTCCCTTTCTTTTCGGCTTCTTTCACTAGTTGATACAACCTGTCAATGGCTACAATAACCTCAGCTTTTATAACTCTACTTATGTTTCCCGAGTTGTTGAGGTTTGTCTTGGCTTTTTGGACGCATGCCCTCGCCTCTGCTACCAAAAGGTGTTGTCGCGGGTTCTGGGTTTTTCGCGGGGCCGTTGTTGGTATATTCCCATCTTGAGATGTGGGGGGCCTTTGTTCTGCAGGGCCTGCCTGCGTTGTTTTTGTAGCAGGGAGCGGGGTGGGGGTGTGGGTAGCTTTGTTCATTGCGGCTTCCCATTCCCCTGTCCTGCGTCTCACGGTCTTCTCCACAGACCCATTTTTAGGAGACCTAGGCTCCTCTACCTTTTTTATCGGTGTCCTAGTTGTTGCCGACATGTTGGAGGGTGTCACTATGTGCAATTTGTATAGTTTGTAAATGGGCACACAGAGACACAAAAATCAAAACAATAGTACAGTATAATTGGTAGAGTCGCTGACTCTACTATCAGGGTTTATTATTATTAGCTATATTACATGCGCAGTTTTACTCTAAATGTAGAGTTAGTCTTATATACTATTACAACTTTTTATGCTCTATGTAGAGCCGTAAATATGCCTCTGTACAGGGGAGGCAGTAGTTAGTTTCTTAAATCTAGTTATGCAGAGTCCGTCCGCACTTTCAGGAGCCGAAAACCCGATTTCCCTGAGCTTTTACAAGTGAACAAAGTTTTGGCTCTATGTAGAGCTGTTTTCTTTACAGCAGCAGATAGCTCTCCCCGAGCCCTTTCCAACGAACCCAAACTCGGCCTGATTATGTCCAGGGGCTCCGGAGCTATGGCGTCTCTAGTTTTACCAATATCCGAATCGGTAAAATATCGGTTTACCGGAAACGGTCGTATCTCCGGAACTACTGGGCCTACGAACCTGCGGTTTGGGCTGCTGTCCGTAGCTCCGCGAGAGCTATCCTCCGAGATGGTCAGCTGGCTCAAGTAGGGGCCCGAATTTTCAGCACCCGAAAAGTCTCGAAGTTTTTCCGGACCTCGGTCTTCGGGAAGGCCAAGCTCCACTCTCGTTCCCAGCCAAAACCCCGTCCCTCTCAGACCTACCGTTTGGAAGTTATGGCTGTTTGAAATTTTCCAAAATGGCGGCGCAACTGTCAAAGTTCAATTTCAAATTGAGTTTGCGCCGCTTCTGGTGGTCCTAGAACGACGGGATTTCCACTGTCCGGGGGAAGTATGGCCCTCTCTACCTATTTGGACCACTTTCAGACTTCCAGAATTCGACGTCTCGGATTCGGTCGGGATGGGGGGGGGTGGGTGTATTAAGTCCCTTTGAGGTCTAAATCGAAAACCCCAGGTCGCTACGGCGAACGGTTGTCCCGCTACGTCGAATTCAAGAAAACCAAGATGGCGGCCGAACTGTCAAAGTCAGGTTTTAAAATTTTATATCTCCGGTCCTATGCGTCCTAGAGGACTGCGGTTTTCTCTGGACAGTTCGGCTTGACCTTGGCCTTAATCTGCAGGTAGTCCCAGTACAAATTTCGACCTTCAAAAATTTTTTCCAAGTTTTTTGGAATTTGGTCGTTTTTATACTTGGAGTCTACAGGTACTTATAATTACACAATTTTACCGTTTCTCCGGTGTTCCTGAGACACAGGGTTCGCGAGATATTTAATTTTGAATTTTACCTGAAAAATACCGATTTTTTCAAAATTTTTGTTTTAAGGCTTAGGAACCTGGTCCTTGGGCTTGTTAAAGTCGAATAGGGTGCTATAAAGTCAATTACGATGCCAAAAA